>NC_056751.1:665809324-665976402 GCF_019279795.1 Protopterus annectens | reverse complement strand
GTTCCTCATAAAGATTGTGTTTTTTTTCTAGCAAATCAGTGAGGAGTGCAGTTATGAAATATCGACATATTTGAATTTCAGACTTATCGTTCAAGAAAAACATATTAATGCAAAGTCTATTCATTTTTGTAATTTTTTAAGTACTTAAGGGCAACATTTGTATCTGATTTTGGTCCTTTGTCCCCCTATTAATTTTAGCTTTCTCCTAAATTCTGAAGCTAAAATGTGTAGAAATATTTAGGATGGGGGTTGTACATTATATTCTGTCAACAGTGAGTTGAAAATACATTTGTGTGTGTCAAATATTTATTCAGTCATTTGATCACAATTAGACTTCTGAGTTTTAGTCACAGTCATATAAGTGGCTGTGTGTGTGCTTGCATGCGTGTGTGTGTGTGTGTGTGTGTGTGTGTGTGTGTGTGTGTGTGTGTGTCTGCACATATATGTCTGTGTGGGGGCAGAGATGCTCTCAACTGTCATTGATTGCACAGGATGTCTCTGATTTTTGCCTCATATTTTGGTCTGTTCCTTGTAAAATGAGTACTTTTTTCCTGACATATCGATGATGACTGCAGTACCCAACTAATGGCAAACACTTGAACGTCAGACTTAATAGCCCGCAGGAAAAGAATGCTAAAGCAAAGCCTGTTCTTCTAGTAACTTTCTAAGTATATAAGGGCAATATCCAGCCCTGATTTTGATCCTTTGCCCCCCATTTAGCTTTCTCCTTGATTCTTGAGTTAAAAGGTTGAGAGGTAAGCGAGAGAACTTGAGCGGGGTTGCATGCTATATTCTGACAGCAGAGAGCTGAGACAATACAATACTGTGAAGAAGTTGTTTATGTATTTTTTTCATTCATTTGGTCACAATCAACCTTCTGAGGTGTACAGTCACAGTCATAAAAGTGGTTGTATTAAATGGTCGTGTGTGTGTGTGTGTGTGTGTGTGTGTGTGTGTGTGTGTGTGTGTGTGTGTGTGTGTGTGTGTGCGCGTGCAAGGGGAGTTAAACTATCATGGCCAATTGTTATTATTTTTATTTTATGTAAAGTTGCGGGCCCATGAAGATGTTTGTCTAGGGCTCCATTTCATCTTAGATTGGATTTATTAATTGCAGTCAGATATATGGGTGATATACTCAAAAGTGTGTCTATAATGAGTATGTATTAAGGCAGTTTGTGGCTGAAAATGATCCCATCTGTTGTTTGATCCCAGGTAATGGTCATTGACCTGTTGTAACAGAGAGCCTCACGGAATTCCATTTCTCAGCATCAATCTTGTTACTTCCTGTAAGCTTACCCCCTTACTTTGAAGTGACTAGCTGCCAGCTAATGCAACAAAGTGATACCATTAACCAGGCAAGATCACTAGGTAAAATTGCCTCTTTTCAGGGGTAGCTTGAGAACACTGCCTGGTAAATTTGGTCAGTATGCAAATGGTCACTCATAGTTACACATTACACAAATGGACACTGAGGAAATGAAATTAAAAACTATAGGATGAAGCTCATGAGCAGCTGATAGCCATAATCTGAATTTAATATGAATAATCACATTTGGAGGGCAACACAGTGGCACAGCGGATAGCATTCTGACCACACAGCAAGAGGTTCCCCGGTTCGATTCTTGGCTGCTGTGCCCTCTATGGGGAGTCTGCATGTCCTCCTGTGTTTGCATAAGTTTCCTCCATGTGCTCCACTTTCTTCCCACATTCCAACACATGAAATAGTTTAATTGGACACTCTAAACTGGCCACAGGAGTAAGTGTGCATGTGAGTGTGTGGTGTGGAAGAACTACCATGGCAGGGCTAACCACCTGGTGTAAACCTTGGCCCTAGATGATTGTCAATGTTGAAGTGACACCTCAACCCCATGTGCAAAAACGGTGAATAGGGGATGTGGATGTGTGGATTGATGCAACAGCATCTTGTTTAATTGATACACAATTAACAGAACCCAAAATGTCTAAAACTTTGAGAGGTCATAACTCAAAATAGTGGTATTCCTAATGCGATACCCCACCACCACCACCCTGAACTAGAGATATACTACCTATGACATTGCATAATCTAACAGAAAGGGAAAATGAGAGAAAACATAGCATTCACCCTTTCTCCTTTTTTGCATCTCTAATATTTATTAAAGCAACCTGGTAACTTTAACATTTTGTCAATAACTGAATGTTGACAAAGCAGTGGATTTCTCCCTTAATCTGCTATTCTAAACTGCTACTTTGTCTCTGATATTAAGAGCTGTATTACAAACAATGTACCCTGCCACCTGTTGGCTGAACAGCAAGTTAGGAATACTTTATGAACAAATATGAGAATGACTGTAAATAGGACACAATGAAAATACTTTCAAATTACAATGTGTTTTTTTATTAGTGTGAAGGAAAAATGCATTAGCAATAAAATGGTAAGCTAACTCTCTACCCTTTATAGTATTAAAGACATTGAGAAGAGGAGGAGACACTAGTCACTGAATATTAGATCTCTGAACTATGATTAACTGATCTCCTTTATGTAAAGGTCAGGATTTTTCTGAAACGCATCAGTTCTTGCTTCAGGAAAAAAAAAAAAAACAAATTCCTTCTAATTGTAAACATAATTTAGTCTGAGAAACTATGATTTGAAGTTATTAAATTAATTATGGGGGATGTACAAGGGGCATGGGGAGCTCAGCCTTTGTCCGTTTTGGTCAGTTTGTAAGTTCTGCAAAATAAAGATATTTTACAGTCTCAGCTTTCAGTAGACTATCATATTTTTAAAAATTTAACAATATCACTGCTTTAAAAACGTCACGTTATGTGATTTAAAGATGAAGGTTTTTCTAAAAGTATAACTGGCATATGATGTAAAGAAACAGCAACATTCATTCAACTCCAGAAGTTAAAAACCTGAGCAACATATATTCTGTGTTAATTAGGGATGGGTATAAAATAGATAAGCCCTACAATTAGCACTTTAATTAATTTCACTATTTGTGTAAAGATTGTTATGCAAAGATTATATAAAAAGTTAAGAATATTTTGAGGGAGAATTATGATGCATGGCAGCTGGTATGACTGACACAGCTGCAGCAGCTGAAAGCCACCTGCTGAAAGTCCTGATTGGCCCAGATGCATACATCTCTCCACAGAGATGTTATGCAATCCTTGAATCTTTGCATCCAGGTGTGTTCGAATGGAAACGCTTCATAACCCAAAAACTCTTTTCCTTATCTTAACTCCAAAGTTCCAACCCTAACAGACTAATCTAGAAAGACTACTGTGAACCTCAAAGTACAAAAAAAGTGAATCACCTCCCAACAATGTATGTCTCCCATTTTACCTCAGAAGTGGCCTACTTCTCTTTCTTGGTGTATTTCACAGTTACTGTATGTCCATAACCCTCTTCCTGCATGCTATTAGTAATCAGAGCCCACTATGCCCCCATATAAACATGATAGCAGATGACACTGTGTTTCATGTACATATTGCAGTATGCATTACACTGCAACACCGATGTGGCCCGCAGTACTAACACTGTTCTGTCATTTACTATGACATTCAGACAGTGTAGAGCACATCAGAAGCAACATGTACCAGTCAGCACTTTTGACAAGTGGCTTGCAGCTATTGTGGCTATTGCACTCTTGCAAGAAGCAAGACACTGGACTTCGTACTGAAGGATGTAAAGTAGACACAATGAAAAACTTCACTTGATCGGTTACTATAAATCTGTTCAAACATAAATAAATATATTACACTTAACCGTTAACTTTGTTGCCCATGTTGAGGTTGAAAATGGCTTGAAAAGGACTGGCTTAATCATAGAATCGAGGAAGTGCATGAAGGAAAATGAAAATACTGATGTACTTGTGAACTGCTATGAATTTTGAAATGAAAACAACAGCTTTATTGTGTTAAACAGACAATGAAGTGAATAATGTATACCTGGAAAATACAGTCATGATGTTGTACTTACAGATATTTTATGACAGCAGGGCTGTGGTGATACTGTGTAAACATTTAAATTCCAAACTAGTCCAGGATTATGAGTTTTAAAAGATTATGAGAAGGATTTGGAAGTATTCCTATACAAGTGTATTCATGCAAAGAATCTTAGAAGTTTTGTGTCATGCATGAACCAAAGGTAGGGGAAGTTAAACGGGGTAGGGATAACAAGTATGGCTTAGAAAAAACATCTACCGGACATTATTTTAGCTTTGCAGTTTCAAAAACTATGAAGATTAATAAAGAAAAGCACCAGAGGACAGAAAAATGAAAGTAAGAAACAGTGAACACTGAGAAATCAAAATATAGCAACTTAAAGAGAAGGAGGGGAGTGTAGCACCAAGACAGAAGAGAACTTGCAGTTTTTTAGATTTGAGGGAACACCCAATCATTACATTAAGTAATGGTATGAATTTTTCAGAAAAGAAATGAGATGGTAAAACATTGCTGTGTTTACTGCTAGGAGAAGAGGCAGTATCCTCCACCTCATGAGAAGTTTCTACAGATGAACCCCCTGATTTAGGTGACTTCCAAGTGTGTCAGTTAAATTTTAAGAAATCCCAGTGGGAGGATGTGACTTTGAATAGCCAGATAAACTATAACTAGAATGATGGAGGAGCCAGCAAGCCTAAGAGCTACTATTTGATACAAAATGGCTTCCTGTTCCAGTTAAATAAAGAGAGAAAGGGTTAGTAGTGCGCCCGCTATTGGCACCAAAACGTCTCAGAAACGTAGTGATAAGATTAGCACAATCAAGTCCAGGACATGCCTAGTCATGGAAAAGACCAAGGGATGAGAGTTATCAAAACTGTATTGGCCAGGCATAAAGAAAGAAATCAAACATTCCCTTGCAGAATGCCCTGAATGCCAGAAACCAGCTCTGAACCCAGACTTCAAAATCCCCTTAATTCCCATGCCTATAAAAGAGATACTCTTTGAATGAGTTGCTATGAATATCATTGGACCACAAATCAGAACTATTTGCGGATTCCAGTATCTATATTAGTAGTTTTAGACAGTGCTGCTTTATACTGTGAAGCAATCTCACTGCATAAAGCTAGTTTTTAATCTAGAGAAAAGGAACTAGGTTTACTGTTTTCCAAAGTGGAAATATGTAAAGGAATACTTACCAATCAGTAAACCCTATTCATGTCCAAGATATTGCACCAACAATGTCAGTATTTTATGATTAAGTCTTAAAATGTCAACATACCACCCCCACCCCAGACTGACATACTGATGGAATGTTTAATAGGACCTTAAAGTCCATGGTAAGGTAAACACTAACACCACTCATACCCTCCAATAAAATACATCAATTCATATGTAACTCACCAGAAAATGGACACCATTACCTAACTCTTTGAAAAGTTAAGTGGTTTCAATTATAGTGTCACATCAAATCTTCTTCTTCTTCTTGGCACTTAGTTCTTTAAAATACTCAAACATAGCAACCCCTCCCCTCTATCTTCCCCAATATTTTACTGCCAATGATCTCTATAACCTAGGACGCTAACCCAGAAATATTCCTTACCTACAAGCCCCTTTTGTCAGACTGCACTCTTTTAGCCATTGCTTCTGTCTCTCTACTGGCCCCAAACAATTGCAGTCACTTCCTCCTGATTTACATGACCACACAAAGTACTTCCTGTTCAAGCCAAAAGTCAAACAATACTTACTAAAACAGTTTGAATCCAACTGTCCACCAGAAGGGCACATCACATAAAACCACTATCCCCAATTGCATAATACTTTTACCTCTCAGATAACTGATCCTCTTGAAGAATTCATTCATCGCAAACTGTGATTCAGCTTACCACACCATTACTGCCATAAGCTCACCACACATAAAATCCCCTATTTCATCTTATGGGTCTCTATTAGCTTTCTTACTGCTACCCTTATCTCCCCCACTTCCCCTTCTACTTACCCCACTTTAACTCTATTCTCCCTATTCTATTCCAGTTATATAACTGTACATATATTTGGTTTGTCAGATATTTTATGTATATTGTTTGTGAGATTTTCTGTGCTTACTCATAAATGTAAACCACTGTTATTTGTATACTGTACATTGTTTTGTTACATTATGGTATAACCCAGGCTGAGCCTGTAGTTGGTCATTGTTTGAACAGTGCTCTACCCTGGTAAATACATTTAAATAAATAAAATGATTAGGGAGAATGTGAAAAATTGGGATTAGTTCGTACTTATCTGCTATTTGCCATATGAGAAGTACTGCAATCATTCAGCAGAGTTAGTCCTTTTGAGATAGTACTCAGCAGATATTCCCAAGGGCTGTTAGATATAGCCAGGGGAACATAAGAAAGATAAAAAATATTTAGAAATATTATAAAACACTATATTAATATATAACATAGGTTGAAGGTGAAAATGGCCATAGTCTGGCAACATAAGCAAAAGGCATGCCCCCCCCCCCCCCAAACAGGGGGTATATAACAGAAATGTAAAGAAAAGAGTTGTTTCTGGTTGGGAACCCACATTTTTAAAATCCCAAAAACAGGAAGCAGAAGAGTTCCCCTGTGGAATAAAGGAATATTTTCAGAACTGCCTAGCAGAATAACTTTTACTCAACATCATATTGAAACCATTCCTGGAGAAAGAGTTAACCTAATACTCTGTAGTATCCCTGAATCTGAAAGAAAGATATTTGAGAAGTAGGAAAAAAGGATGTGCCGGCCAGGAGTCATTGAGGAACATGAAAGTGAATGGCTCAGACCTATAATGTTAGCACCAAAGGCAGATGGATATATGAATTCTGCAATGTCTTAAGGAAATGAAACAGTTCTAAGTTTGATAGTTACCTGCCTGGGGTAGATTAATTAAATTAATTGATATGGAAGGCTAGGTTTTAAACTTGCTCACTCTTTTATGAGTCACAGCCAAGTCCAAGAATGACCCCATGGACAACCATAGCAACACTGGACTTAAATATGACATTCAAAGCTCTGACTCACCCTATTGAAGTTGGAAACTATCCACCTTGAATGGTAGCACCTGTTAGCCTATCTGCAACTTTATACTGGTCCCACCCCCCAAAAAGAAATATTTTAAATAGTTAAATAAGTAAAAATAAATAAATAAACAAATAAACTTGCATATCTTAGTATGGATACAGCACGGAACTCATGCTCACTCTGTTAATTGTGTCATTTTGCAGCCTGCTGTGGTTGGAAGTAACCCAACATTGCTGGTCAGTACAATACTTAGAAAAAAAATTAAAAGAAAAGTCACAAAATGAGCAACTGAGCAAAACTAATATTTAACAGACAATGTGCTTATTCTTTAACTATTTCTATTGTTGGAGAGCTCTTTCTGTAACATAGCATTTTATTTCTGCTGGACTGCACAGTTTTACTTCAAGTAGGGGGCAGACACAGAAGTCAGAATCTTCTGCATCCCAAATAACATCAGCACTCCTTGCCTGTCTCAGCTGAGAGCCCAGAGGGGCATAATCATGAAGATAGCTGAACAACCTTTACAGAAGTCTTATTTTTCACATAAATGTATTGTTTTTGTGAAAATAAGACCTAGCTAGCCACTCCACACAAATGACTGTTCCATAAGACAGAAACGGAATGTGGATACTACAAAAAACGGTGACTGTCAGAATTATTGTAAGTACTGCATACAGTGGGATCTGTGCAGCCATGGTGGCCCATTTTTCATTTGCATATTGAAGTAATAAACCTGTATTTTTATATACTGGTGCCTCCAGTGTCTCTTTGAACTTACAGTTTGTGTGTGTGTGTGTGTGTGTGTGTGTGTGTGTGTGTGTGTGTGTGTAGATATGTATGAGTTATGGAATTTAAACAAACTAGCCAGGACATCAAGTCTACAAAAGTTAGTGCAGGTTTATTTACAGTGATAAGTGCACCTAAAAATTCAAAAGGGTTTGCTTCAAAATAATAATAATAATAATAAAAACTGCAATCTTTCAGGACTGTACTGATTCAGTCTCTCATGCCAATTTAGGCATATTTCAGGATACTCTAATGGTCCATCTTCTGGATTCGTTGACAGAAAATTCCCAGGCTGTCCAAACTTTTCTAGGTCTTCTTCCTCTTAATTATTCAGACACCTAGACCACAGCTCAGGCAATAATTCCCACAGTACAGATAGGCCTACTTTCCACTAAAAGCTGAGGATGAAGTCTTCCATTCATAGACCATAAAGTGAATGATTTAATAAAAACTTCTCTGAGTAATATATGGAAATTTTGTCTATGTTAAAGAGGCAAAAACAATTTTCATTATATTTCTTCACAAGAAGAATGCCGCAGTACTTTTCATAGAACACCTTTGCCCCCATGTGCCTGCGATGGTTACTTATAGCATGCAGGCATAACTTTACTGCATATCTTAGTTAGTTTCTAGAATGCAAATGCAGGTTGCACCAGCTTGGAGTAACAGATACATTTACATGTACCAAAACCTAACCCTAAAAGCACATCCCTAACCCTAATCCTAAAATCTCATTCATAGCCCTAAAGGTGTGTCCCTAATTATAATAATAAAACATCTCCCTAAGCCTCATATTCTATATGTAACCCTAATTGTAAAATGCCTGCTTAATCCTAAAGCTCTGACCCTTATTCCAACCCCAAACCTCCAACTGTAAAATTCTGACCCAACTAAATCCTAAAACCCATTTCATAACCCAAAACCTCTATTTACCCTAACTCTAAAACTCTAACCTTAACAGTAAAACCCTATCACTAACCCTGAAAGACTGCTGTGAACCCCTAGAATTTACTTCAAAATACAAACATGTGAATCACCTACCTACCTACCACGTCTATATATCTAATTTTACCTGAGAATTGTCTTTCTTGGTGTAAAATAAAATGCATCTCAGGAGACAAAGTAAGCTAAATAAGCAACAACTTTACTTGCAGAGTTGGACTTCCCACATTTTAGCCAAGATCTGGCTAGTCTCTATATGGCTGAGACTGAAAGATGTCTGAGGGAAAGGTTATATGAACATTTTTACAGCATTCATAACGGTGACCCCAAAATGCATTAAGTAATCATCTTTCCAAGACATGTAATCATTTTTGAAAATTTCTAGTCACTGTTTTAGATATGGTTTGCTTAAGTGTAAGGGATGTTAGGTGGAGACAACCTTAACTTACAGAGAACTTCATTGTAAATTCCGGTTAACCTCTGGAAATGCTTCTGGGCTGAATGAACATATCAGTATCGCCAGTTTATTAAAAAGTGTGCTGCAATGTTGCAACAATTTATTTATTGTTTTTAACAATGCCTAGAACAAAAATGTTTAGACATATCTAACATATATATATATATATATATATATATATATATATATATATGTATAGTGTGTTTATTCTCCACTGATGTCCTTTTCTTTTTCTACAGTTGCAATGTGTTTATTTTTTATGGTTATAATGTTTTTTTTTAAGTTGTCAACTGACTTTCTTTAATCATGTGATTATTTTATATTTGTTAGCATTCAATTTTACACTTCCTCATTTGACTAATAAATAAATTAAATATTTAAGTAATAAGTAAAGTTGAGATAGGGCATGTAGGAAAATAAAATACTGACATATATATGAATTCTAAGAATTTTGAAAAGAAAACAATAGCTCTATTATGTTAAAAACAACAATGAAGGGAAAAATGTGTGGGTGGCGAATGTAGCTGTGACACTCTACTTACATATATTTTCTTGCCATAGGGCTGAAGTAATACCGTGTAAACATTTTAATTCCCAAGTGGTCCAGTATAACCTGTTTTAAATAAATATGAGAAGTATTTGGAAGTGTTCCAATACAAGTGCATTCATGCAAAGAATTACATACATTTTCTGTCATGCAGAGTGTTCCCGTTAATAAAACTTCTATTATGTAGATGATTCAAAACCCTGGTGTTCTTAAAAGTGGTTTTTGGAGTATCAATTGTCAGTTTGAACTTATATAGTCCGGGATTCCCATCTTTAGATTTATGCTATGGATTCCATTAAAGACCTAGGAAAACTTATTGTCTACAGTCTCAGCATTGTCTGTTAAAAGCATTTTAGCAATAATATAGTACTCTTAGGCAATTCAATACAGTTTCTTTCTAAAGAACATTAAATAAACTTATCATATAAAAAAGACAATTACTTTTTGATTCCCACAACAGCAACATGCTTACTGTATAACATTGAACAGGCTGCTAAGTGATATTGGTGTTCTGAGCCATTCTTATGTTCTTTGCTTTGGCCCCTGCTCACTTTACTCAAGCCTGCTATCCCTAACCTGCCTCTGCCCAGTGCTAGCCTGCACATTACCTTAAAGAAAACCCTTTTCTGAACAGTACCACTAGTCACGGCACTAGAAAACAGAACGCTCAGGCATAAACACAACCAGTACACTAAAATTATTCCCTAACATACCCCATCTCCAACTCTATACAAACAACACTCATAAGAGTACATGCCATGCATCTACACAGATATAAATACATATACTCACACACACATGCACACATGTACATACTCACACACACTCTGCCCCACAAACACAGCCCTAAAACTATCCCCTTACATAACGCAGAAACACATAAATATGCATACACACACACACACACACACACACACACACACACACACACACACACACACACACACACACACACACACACACACACACACACACACATCTACCTTTCTTAGAAACAGACACATTCCACCAGCTAGATGTCTGATAAAGTGAATGTTTAGCAAAAAATCTCTGCAGTTAATGTTGTTAATAAAATGAATAGTCAGCAATGGTAACTGCTTCCAAGGAAATGTATATTTATTGCAAGTTCTATGGCACAGAGGGATAGATTCCTGATTGTTTCTCGGGTGATCTGGATTTCAGTAGCAGCCCAAAAAGCAGAACAGTCAGACAGCAGAATGAATGAAAGGCCAGGGCAAGCTCATCTGTATTGTGGAAACATGTTGGCTTTACCCATGTCCAGGATTCCTCCTTTTGGCAGAAGGCCTGGAATGGTGTTCTGTTGTCACATGGTCTGAACAGTGTTACAGTAAGCCTCAAAGCTGTGCAGAGGTGCTCTGCACTGTAGGCATTGCACCACACAAGTTGGCCAATACAGGAACAGGTATAATATAGTGAATTTAAAATACTGACACAGCCATAGATAAAGTCCTCTGACATCAGACTCACAGCCCCTCTGCCTACAAAAAAATAAAGGTTACCGATAAGGAATTCCCCCTGCTGGAAAAGTGGCACCCCTTTTATAGGTAATGTGATCATGCAGTGTGCTAATACCAGTGTAGGACAAAAGAGAAAAAAAATTGCAGTGGTGTGTCAAGGAGAACTGATGGCTTAATAAGGGCAAAAACTTTATGGATTCACTTTATAACCTCAAAATACTGAAATATCGAATTTCAGTATCTCGAGACTATAAAACCGAATCCACAAAACACTGACACAAAAAAACCCACGAAATTCACAACACCGAAAACACCGCACACACTATACCACACATACACCACAACACCCACATCACAACATAAACAAACAAAACTACACACATACACAACTCATACACACATAAGCAGGGGGCAAGCCCCCTGCACCCCACACACCCCCACTTATATATACTAACTCCGAGATCGCACAAACACAAAACAAAAGCCAACTCACACACGCACATTCTCCGACCCCTCACACACACATCAAACACATCAGCACACTCACACACACACTAACTCCCACTCAAAACCCTTAGAAAACACTTACCTGACATAACATCTACATCCCCACATGGCACCGCGCACCATCAAAGCACAATCCTGGACATTACGCAGCGTAAGGTCATAGCCGCGAATTTGACATATGTTCGAGTTCGCGATTATGACCTTTCGCTATTTTTAACATTCGGCTTTATAGTCTCGAAATACTGAAATATGACATCTCAGTAATTCGAGGTTATAAAGTGTTTCCATAATATATATATATATATATATATATATATATATATATATATATATATATATTTGTTTTCTAAGTGATACACAAATATACATCAGTGATGGTGCTGCGGTAGCGTTGTCACCTCACAGTAAGACGCTGTCTGGTTCGATTCTCAGCTAGAGCATCTTCTGCGTGGAGACATGCATGAATGGATGTACCTTCGTTGAAGGTTGCGCATCAGGGCTGGTAACTCAGCATGCAAAAATCAACTACCAATCATTAGCGGACCGGAGTTCCGCTGTGGCGACCCCTAACCGGGAAAAGCCGAAAGACACAAACAAACACAAATATACAGGAAGACATCAAAAAGGTAAGCAGTTCTCAATCTCTTGAAGAAATTACATACAGAAATAATGCCCAAAACCCAAAACCATCACTCTCACTTGTCTGAGCCCATTAAAAGGAATGTACTTTGCTGTATAAACCAGAAAACTAATTGCAAATCTAATATAGTCAGTGATTCTACTAGACTGCTACTTAAAAAAAAAAAAAAAAAAAAAACTTGTTCATAAGTAGTGTGTGTGTGTGTGTGTGTGTGTGTGTGTGTGTGTGTGTGTGTGTGTGTGTGTGTGTATATATATATATATATATTTTTTTTTTTTTGAAAGTCCATAGAGACAACAGAGGCAGGACATCAATAAAATGCAGTTTTACTTAGCAACCCAGAAAAACAGATGTTAGCCCACTTGGCTTTTTTATCTTGAGAGAGATGTACAGTACCTCTTGGAAAAAGGCTGTCTCATAATTCAACAGAAAGAAGTTGAATGGTGAAAGCCATACCCACATCTGACTGTCCGCTCCAAACACAGGTGATTTCACAGGTGCATTCCACCAAAATAATCCACTAGTAGTCCTTACAGGGCACTTCAGTCCATGCACTCGAGGTCTTCTTCAGTGGGGAACTGACTTCAAAGGTTTGCCGCTTCAGGCAGCCTCCTTACATAGCATACATATTGGTATTAAAACCTTGTTCTCTTGACTATTACTATAAGATTAATCCGTCACTCCATAGTGCACTGTACATTTGTGTATACATTTAAAGGCATATACACATTCTGTACCACTGATAGGTTTAAATTACACCCTCTCACCACAAACCTAGGGGGTTTGGAATTATAATAATGTGTTGAAGGCACCTGAAGAACCCTCAGCATTCCTGTTGGTTATGCTGAACTGGTGAGTCAGTGTTTATTGTAAGGGTTTGGAAAGTACCCACCTTTACAATTTCATATTACCTTTAGTCTGCCTCCATAACCATTGCAATGGAAAATGATAATGCATGAGACTGAAGAGCCTACCTAACAAATTGCACTTCAGGGCAAAGAAAGCCCACTTTCTATCCAGAGACTTTCTTTCAGTAGCTAAGTATCTCCCTTTTACATTGCTCAGCCTTCAAATATTATGGCACACAGGGTACTCCTAAGTTTGAATATCGTAAGATAGGACTGCTCCCAAACATGAAACTAATGTATCAGTATGTAGGGAAAACTCAAGTAAAATCAAGAGTCAAATGATAAAACCAAACACCAGTAACTACCTCTGTACTGACCAGAGCAAGCAAAAAAAAAAAAAAAAAAACAATTTGAACAACCACTAAGAAAGAGCTTTTGCATTGAACAGGTAAATTCATCAGACTGGTTCACAATAGACCAGCAACTTAAATCAAATTAAGTAATGTGAGGTGATAACCATTACTAACAGCCATCATATGACAAAGGCATAATAAAAACAATAAAATAAAGCAAAAACTCATCACAGTACTTTAACAATCTCTTTTTTTCAACACTCCTTTAAAATTTATTTGATCATTTCACCCTGAAGATGTTGATGCATTTAAAAGTAACTGCCAGTTGTATTCTCTGCAGTCCAATTCATTCATCAAAAAGTCTACCAGGATTCAAAGCATCCAATACATAGAATAAAAAATTTTTTTTAAATGTTGATATATTCCTGTATTTAAACAAACCAGTTTATCAATTTAGACAGTATAGTTTTGCTGTTATGTCCTTCTTTGACTCTATGCTTCATCCTTCCTACATAAAATGCATCACATGTAGAGCACCCAATGTTACAAATTAATCAGGTGGAATTATGACAGAAAAAACATGGGGCCTCATAAGACCAACTGGTATTAGTACAATAAAAGAAAGGAGAAGCTGCCACAAATCTGCACTGTTTGCATACATTGCAGGAATATGTGCCTCTAACACTGTGGGTATTATCTGTGGCTTAGTGGCCACTGTAGAATGTCTTTGAAGTTAGAATGTCAGTTATATCCAAAATGTGGAAAACTAAACACTCCAATATCCCCATTAGCTGTTAGAATCTTCCAGTTGTGGGAATACTTTCTCTAGTGTCAGGTGTATCAGAATTGACTACAATGCAAAAGTCAAATTCACATCCCCTTCCTGATGTTGTCCACTGTTCCCACTAATACCTTAATCACTAGACTCTAATGGTTTGCATGTGGTCTCCTTACAATTTAGGACTTCCTTTTCACATTATATAACTTCACTCTTGCACTGTAGATATTAGTGAATTACTGCTGCTTCTTTAACATAAATATTACCCCGGGATTCCATAAACTTCATGCAGGAATAGTGCTATTTCTGCACGGAGTAAACAATGTCCGTGTCCGCAAAGCCCTAACAACAGCACACCTTGCGTATTCATGAAGGCGTGCTACTGATAAGGGCTGTATGGACAAGAACAGTGAACGAGTGCAGAGGGCATGTTCTAGCACTGCTTGCACAGTTAACACACCCACTGCACTCAGAAAGTGCTGTACAGCATTTTCTAAAAGTAATGCGGCATATTAGAGAATTTTTTCTAATATTATGCCAGTATTTCATTGTCCACAGACACTGAAATGAAATAAATGAGTATTTCAGTGTCTGTGGACACTGAAATACATAGGGGAGCAGGAAAGCAATGCAGGGGGTGTGTAACAGGTACTGTGACACACCCCCTGCATTGTAAAAGTGCTGTATGACACCTTGCAACCTGTTAAAGCAGGAAATGTGGAGAGAGGCACAAATAATGGGGGGACAAAGCCCTAAAAATAGGGACACTTCTTAAATATTGCTCTTACAAACCTAGAAAATTGATAGAAAACAAGTTATGCATTAGCATGAATTTCCAAAGGATAGAAGTCTGAAAGTCAAATGTATGCCATTATTTTCTGACTGCAGTCCTCAATGACTTGTCAAAAAAACCACAAAACTCATTATAAATATAATAATAATATAATATTTTTTCCATACTAATTAAGTATAGCTGAGTGGTTGTGCATGTTATGGCCATCTGCTTAGCATTGCTTAAAAATCCCATAGGAGATAAATAAAAATATACAGCTGAAATTGCCAAACTGAGATAGTGTAGTGGTTAGAGTCCTGGCTTTACATGCAGCTGTTCAAGTACCAAGACAGGCACATTATTTTTTATGGAAAAGCAGTGTTAACATTATTTTTCAATTTAAATTATGTAGTAACTGTTTCTTTGTCAACCAGGGTAGTATAGCTGGTGTAAAATGGAAGTGTGAGTGCATATAACATGTGAAATCACCCATATATACACGTGTCCTATACAGTATAGTCACACCCCTTGCTAATGTAATGAAAGCACATAAAGGGATGCCATGTAAAGTAAATTATATACACTTACTAAAATGAAGTCATTATTCTGATAATTTTCTAAAATGAAAAGTGGGTAATGGTCAGCAATGCTCAGCTATGCTTACCAAGTTTAAGCATTGCTTAGACATGAATGCTAAGCAGAAGGTAACTCAGCTAAGCACATTTGCGCACTGTTAAGCAGTGCTCAGCAATTACCCCTTTAAGTATTGTTCAACTCAGCTTAGCAGATTTGCACACTGCTTAACGGAGCTTAACATGTTCAAAATGGTCCAATGATGGCAATATCACCTTATGTAATTGGTGCAGGTGGGAATACAGCCAGAATCTGTTACAGTTCATCTGTGCAGGCACTATGGCTGGTGTTGGTAAAGGAGCATGCTTTTGGGTGCAGTGCTGGAGCATTCAGGAGTCCGGGATCATGTCTGGACTCCTTGTTGGAAACCATCATGAGAGACTGCTGCAGGGCTAGTACCAGGGCTCACAATACAAAGCGGAGGCCTGGGACTGTCTCGCACATGATCACACCAGTGCTACTGGAATTTCCTGGACTCGTGAGCAGATGCAGCACCACTATGCTGACCTAAAGTAGAGAAAGGGGGCACTCTTGGCCCAGTGGATCCAAGATGCATGGGCACAGAATGCTCCTGTAGTGAGTAAGTATCACTATCAAGAAGTTTGTAGCAAATACTAGCCTGAGAATGTGATAGACAGGTATGCATAATGTGTGTTTTTCTACCCTACAGCTGCAGCAGAGAGGGCTATGAACATAGAAGCCCATGCCAACAGACTACCTGTTCAATGCAAAAGCTCCTACTGGTGAGTACAAATCTATTTTTCAGTATATTGTTCAAATAGCCAAGAAGGAGTACATTGCTTACTGCTAGTAGTCATACTGTTATTGTGTGAACTGAATAAATAAAAAAGTTTGATCAACTAATATTGATGTGTAATAAAGATTCCTACAAAACACTGTTGTGTTTATTCTGGTATGTTGTTGTAGACATATAGAATGTATACCGGTTCTTCACAGCAAATATGGCTGTGACAGCATACATTAACTGAGGTTCTTCTGTGAACCAGCTGTTAAGAAAAGCTATAAGTGAAATGTGAAATATATACTGCACTAAGCTCTGAACTGTGAATATAATTTGTAAAGTTTCAAAGTGTGTTCCATCCAGCATTGTCTTTTGTTAACCTTTGATTTCCAGATTGTAGTAATCCAAAGGATTAATGCGCAGTACAATAACTATCTGCCATGCATGCATCACAGGATTACAAGATCAGACTTTCTAACCAAGATACTATTAGGGAGAAACCAGTGAAACAAGAAACAGCAGCTCCCCAGTAACTCAGTGTGATAAAAAATAACTTAGTTGTTAATTTTGCACACCCAGACACAGTTTGATTCCAGGGAGAGGTACTAAAATGTGTGCATATTTACACACAAGGAATCAGGAATAAATGTAAAAACAGTCCTGTAGTGTTAACAGATATTTTCTCCAGAGATTTTACAGGTAAGGAAATGTTGGTATAGCTGTATGAAGGATATACTAATAAACTGTGTACAACTGTTCAATTGTCCCACCACATGCAAATGAAAGCAGGATAGGTAATACAACATAAACTCTTCCCGATACATATCTCTCAGGTGTTATGCTGTCACTGCTAGTGGTCACTGCTGCAAATAACCCTGGACACAGATAGGAAACCAGTTGAAATATGCCAAGTAGCACATTCACATAACAGCAATTCAGGGTACCCCTCCTGTGCCAGATAGGTAACACTGACATGTATGAGTCCCCTCTAGTCATGCACCCAGAGTTGTCACAGTTTGCCCCATACCATTCCAGGCTGACAGTTTAATAGGTATGTTTATGCTACAGAAGCTATGGACCATAGGCAGATGTAAAGTGAGGGCAGACCCATAGAGTATTGAGCATTACTGTAGTGATAAAAAGAAGCATAAACAGCTGTTAATGGACTTTTTGTCTCTCCCTCCACCCCTCATCTGGATCAATACTATATTTCATATACTATGGGCAAGTTTTACTCCAAACCTAATGTTGGGACTTGTGTTCCATTATTGTTCATATATTTGATTGGTTGCATGTTAACATACCATGTTCAAATACCATTGTTGCTGGCCTGTTGCAGTCAATGTTACTGGCATGCTGTTATGATGCATATTGTTGTTCCATTTATGCATGTGTTCATTTTGCTATGCAACTGTTTCAAATCTGTTTTATGGGGTTAATTGGAACACCTATGCATACTGTGCACTGTGCATATAACTAATCTTGAAATGTGTTGTTCATGACTAACCAACATAGTTTTTAAAACCTAAACACCATATCACATTTGGGAAGGCAGATCCCAGTGGATCCACCTGTCCCGCCTCATCTGGCTGTGGTACCGGGCACCAGCATATCTGGGACCCAACCTGGGACTTCCTCGTCCGCTGGTCCTGCACCACCTTCGGGTGGAATAGCCTAAGGGGATGGGGGCTCCCCGGGAGCAGGCACAGACAGAAGATTGTTACCCCAGAGAAAAGATTGTCACCCTGGCAGAGTTGGGTGGGCAGCTGCACCAGATTGAGGGCTGCCTGGCACACCTCAAGGGGCAAGCCGCCCCTCCTGTCCAGCCCCTACTGCATCCACCTTTGGAGCCATGAAGGAGCAGTGGTGACTGCCCATGGGTGGGGACCTCAGTCCCACTGTATCCATTTGGGGCTCATGAGCTTTGGATTCCCAACCACCCTCCCCATCAAAGGTGTTTACCCCCTCATGTGTCATTTACCACCCCCATCTGCTGTCTTGTCTGTCTGCAAATGCAACCTATCCCACCCAACCTACCTCTCCAAACATACCCACAGCCCTTCCTCAACATCCCACTCTCACCTTAAAAAAACAAGGGCATCTGTCCCCCCCAAAAAAAAAAAAAAATCATTGCCCCATACATAGCTCTGCATTTTGCTCCCATGTATAGTGAAACTAATTAATCAACCCACAGATTACGCTGCAAATGTCTATCGCCAACACCCCTCCCTGTGGGGTGTGAGGCTGTAAATTCCAAATTCTATACATGTAATTCGCAGCTGTTGCTGCCAAAGAAATGTAGAGCTATGGTTCTTTCCTACACCCATCCTGCACATCCTCGGCTGCTTTTTATAATGCTTTATCCTCTGCTTGCCCCCATTTCACCACTTTCTTTCACCATTTTTTCTTATCTTTAAAGAAAATTAGCACGGGTGTAAGTTGGAGAAAATGGTGCTAAGTGAAGCTAAGAGGGTTTAACCATCTCTTAGCAACACTTAGCACTGCATCAAACCAAGCAAACCCACTTACAACTGGTTAAAAGTGCCTTAATCACTCTGTCACCATCAGCCCTTGTTCTGCCCGGAAACAAAATAATCAGCACTGCCAAGTCTCAAACCCCAGATGCTGTGCACTACAATCACAGCAACATACCAAACACCATCTGAGCTCTGAGAATCTGTAATGCTTTTACAAACATATCATTCACTTTGGTCATTTAACATTAATGAAAAAAAGTAATCATTTCCTAGTGTGGAGCCAGGACCCTGTGCACAATAATCACAGCAACATACCTCTGCACCCACCATCTGAGCTGTAGGAATTTGCAATGTTTTTACAACCATATTATACACAACAGTCATTCAACATAAGGGGGAATTATATATCTGTAGTACTGTTTTATATATATATATATACATACCAATATATATCTATATATATCTCTCTCTCTCTCTCTCTATATATATATATATATATATATATATATATATATATATATATATATATGGGTGTACTTAATTTAACTGAAAGCTCATTTCACTGAAACTCGGTTGCCTGCGCACAATTCACTGAAAGCTCACTTCACTGAAAACACATTTGACTGAAACTCATTTCATTGAAAGTTATATGTGGCCTTTTCCCCACTGTAGTGCGATCCTGGAGATGGTATATAAAGTAAGGGTCGGAGGTACAGCCCCACACATTGGTGAAATGAAGTAGACCCATATATATATATATATATATATATATTATATATATATATATATATATATATATATATATATATATATATATATATATAATGTCATACAGAGATATATAGACAAATCTGCAAAAAGCACAACAAACAGGGGGATATAGGGCAAAGAATAGTGACATCTTTGAAATATGGCTGTCATACGCATAGAAGTCTGCTAGAGTGGCATGGTGTGCTTTAACATACAATGACAGATAGATTCCAGGTCTGAAACACAAATGAATGTCATTATTTACTGATGTCAATGCTCACATAATCCCAGTGATATTTCAGAAACCCACAACTGTTGTGGCCAACAGACAAAACATATGAGTCATGCATCAGGACAGTATCTAGACATCTGGACAGTGGAGAGGTATGACTGCAGTCATGTAACAGAATGGAAAAATCCATGACAGCCACCAATCATGCTACCCAGCACCTTCCGAACCACAGCAAGACCAACACAACACTAACCCAAATCAGGTCTGGGCAATTACCCATGTATGTCCAAATATATCATGCACTACAGGGATGGAACTGTAGGGAAAAGCAGATAGTGGTGCATAAATGTCCACCCACAACCATTTGCACCACAGTCACAGCAACATACCAGTACCCCAAATGAACTCTAGAGTAGAACGACTGTTTGAATGAACATATCCTGGTTCTCAGTCACACACTACACTGACATATACTGGCCCAACTCACAGTGTACTGGGAATCCTGAGGTGTTACAAGACCTTTCTCAGTTTGCCCTTACAAACATACACACCTGATAGACCACCAGCAACTGTGGCAACATCCACAATCAGATAGAAAAAGGATCTGTGACACTCACATCTGTTACTCTTCCTACCCAGTCAAACAAACATCTACCCACAACACTGCTACACAATCTTGGCAGTCACTTTACAATGGCCAGACAAACATAACTCTCATATGTACAGATTTCCACAGAATTTCCAGGGTGTGAGTCCATATTCATGGCCACTACTGTATACCACTTTCAGGAGTCTGCTAAGTCAATGGGATGATACCTTGAGTGCTGTCAATAAATAATGATATCACACACTTCTGACCCTCTTACTGCAAGACATCTGTGCAAAGCATAACATACTTGGGGGCCAGGGGGCCAGAAAGAGGGACATGTCTCACATAATGGTGTTACAAACTGAAACAGTTGCCAGTGTCACAGGCTTTGTTGTAACATAACATCCCTGAAGGATATGATGTCTGAAACACCAATGGATGTCAACAGTTACTGACTACAATCCTCACACTATCCTACTGCTTCCACAAAAACAGACATTTTCTGAGGAACAGATCAAACATAACAGGCAAATCCCTGGGCAGTCTGTGGACATTAGGACAGTTGAGAGGTATGTCAGAGACATATCATTGTCAGGCATCAAGCCACACAGAAAATGCATGTCCCTGTTAAACTAGCAACCCGCTATGTGTATAACAGCACTACTGATTTACAATCTGTACCCAATGCTGGAGCTTTGTTCCCCATGTTGCTGGGCTGTCTCCACATGTCCTCTCCTGGGAGGTATTCCCACCTACTGTCTGTGAAGCTGTAGCCCCCACACCTCCATAATGTCCTCCACACAGGCAAGAAAAAGGGGCAAGGCACACATAAAGGCTGTAATTATAGCACTGTTTTGCTATGGCATTGGCAAATGGAAAGACAATGCAGCTGCTCTGGATACAAGTAGCAAGTGAGGGACACTGATTGGTGTACAGGCCATCACCTGCTCATGAGCAGTACCTACAAAAGGCAAGCTGCTGCCTATGCAACACAGCTCTCAACCCATCTACACAAAGACAGACTCTGACTACACAAACCTAACCATTTACATTGTTGTGAGGGAACTCCTGAGCACTATGACAGGTATGTCAATCATGTAAGCTTGTAATAGAATTCAGAAGGAGGGATGCAATGATGTCAAATGGGACAGTAAACACTAGGCCGCAATAAAACCTGCTGGACTCACATGCTGCTGTCCAGCAACTATGGCCATTTCTGCTTGCCTTGCCTGAATTGACATGGAGCATATCTCTGGCCCCTGAGTCACCCTGGCAAAGGTCAGCTCATGTATGACTACTAATGGAGTCTCTGTTGTCCAATACTGAGTGTGTCACTGGTAGGCCATCTACCTGGGATGTTGTAATTATTCATATGTCACCTGTGAATGCTACTCTGATACATATGCTTGTCTTACAAATGTAAGAGATGTACATAGGATATGTGCATACTACACGACAGGTGCAGATGTGTGTTGAACTGTATGTGATATAGTGAGTCCTTACATGACAACTGTCTTTTTGCAGCCTGACCACATGTCTGCCTCATATTTGCAGTCAATGTCTCAGACAGTTGTGTATTGTCTGGCACATCACTGGCAACCCATTAAAGACTGAAGTCATAACAAATTAGCATACATTTCATTTTCAGATATCATATCCTGCAGAGTACAGCTGTGAATGTGACACCATCTTTGCTGGCAACTAAGTGTGCTTTAGCTAGATTTGTAAAGTAATGCTATTTACTGGCCTTTACCCACCACTGATGTGTGCCTTTGTGCAGATGTCTTGCTCTAACATGAGCTAGGTGTCATACCATGATAGCCATCTCAATGCAATCGTACCTTGTCCTGTAGGATGCTGACATTTGTGCAGTCACTGACACCTGCTTTATAGCTGTGGAGAGCACACCAACCTTGCCAGGTCACTCATCCCATCATACATTTAGACCCCAAATGGAGGTCCTCAAAGCCACGGGAGGTGGAATGTTGAACATTAGCATACACATACACACCTCCAGCCTGGCCAAACAGTATGACACACAGGTGACATCCCGAGTGCAGTTAACAGTTAACAAAACACCTACTCAAATCATAGCTAGCTACAGGCCTCCAACCATGACTATGGACACCCACTACACCTACTGGGACCTACTGGAATCTGTCAGGATTCAATCATCTACCCTGCTCCTGCGTAACTTCAAATACCTAACCATAGTGTGCCTGACCTGTGCCACCTGAACATGAACACACACAGATTCCTCGGCTTTGTCAATAGCAATGCAGTGGATCAGCTGGTCAACACTCCTATGGCAGGTGGGAATTATGTACCTGGTCCTAACCAACATGAGTAGTCACTGTAGCACTCCGACAGTGCCATCCCCCTTGGTAATATCTGACCGCATAGCCATCACTGTTCAGGTCATCATCTTCCCCCCCTTACAGTGTCAAACAGAATTAACTGTACACAGATGACTATAAATCCCCTCAGAGCAGATAGAAGTAGCTGTACAGCAACATCCCATTTGTTGGAACTAGCAGCAGTGTCCAGGCCCACACCACAATACTATACGGGCATCCACATAGCTGTATGGAACCAGCAGTACCTGACAGGACAACATCATCTCCATCAAGGTAGGGTAAACACCTGTGGTGGACAGCAGCAATCCACAAATACCATAATAGGTGGAAATAATTGCTGGATGGGCCAAGAAGGATAGGTGCCTCATTGAAAGCAATGTCGCCTTGGCCTGTACAAACAAATAAGGGCATAAATGATGTACCCTAAGGCTGTCTCTGAGTGCAAACTGGACGCATCCACCAAGGCAAATCACTAGGCCTTCCACACGTGTCTGCAGTTCCAGAGGCAACACATAAATCTGCTCTGTAGTGGTGGTCAGTAAAACCACATGCACATATGGCATAGATGTAGACAACTGGCTGCAGACAGGTGAAGTGAAAACACCACACCCTGTCTCCCCAGTGGTACACATGTGCATGTACAACACCTGACCCCTCCCCTCATCATCAGGAAGCAGGTCCGTAATGCCCTCTCAAAGGCAACACACAGAGGTCAACATAGGCATGATACCATCCCTGGCTGCATCCAAAATGAACACAGACATGGGGTCTCAGATCCATTCTGCACTGTAGTCAACCACAGCCTGAGCACCAGTGTCATCCCATCTGCACAGAGGACAGTCACTGTCATCCCTATACACAAAGGCAGAGCAATCCACCAATTCAGCCAATATTAGGCACATCAGCCTAACTAGCCTGCTCTGTTAGGGCATGAGAGTCAATATCAAGGACATTATGAACAGGGACATCTGCAACATCAAAATGCCTGGGCCCACACACCATGGTATTGTCAAAGGGAGATCTGGCCTATTAAACCAGATTGGCCTCTCTGCAGTGGTCAACAAACATAGGGACGAGGGGAAGATGGTGAGCAATGCCTACCTTCACCTAGCCCAACCTTGTCACACTAATCCCCAGGTGGACAGGATACATACGCCTACATAGCTAGGTACCAACCTATAGGTTACCAGAGGGGTAGTTAACTGGCCCATTGACAGTAGCCACTCAGTCAAAGTAGTAGAACCCACCTTTAATAGTAGATTCATCCACAATGGTGTACCCCAAGGATCAGTCTGGGGGCTTCTACTGTTTGAGATATATGTATCTGAGGTACAGGACAATAGCAGTGGTCTGTGGTTGACCAGGTGTATGGATGCTTGCAAGCTGCCCACTGTCTTACATCCCCCTACTGATGTGGTCATCCTCCAAGAGACACTCACCCAATTACTGACCAGTACAAGAAGCATTACTGCAAACAGAATGCCAGAAAAGCCATCACCCCCCTGCTGTGGCAGATGTCATCCACACTAATTATGACAGTAATAATGTACTGAGCATGCAATCAGGTGTGAGGTGATTTGTGCACTGAGGTTGGTAGCAACCTGACAGTTTCCCACCATGTGGGCACCATTGTACAGAAGGCCATCTACATGGCCCACGTCACAAATATGGGTATGTAGGTGGGCCATAGGTAGTTGTAAAGTGAGGGCAAACCTCTAGAGTATTGAGCAGTACTGTTGTAAAAATAGAGGCCTATGCAGTTCTTAATGGACTTTTCTTTTCTCCCCCCACCCCTCATCTGCATCACTAATTATTATTCATATACTACAGGTATGTTTTTACCAAACCTAATGTTGGGACATGTGTTACATTACTGTTCATAGAATGAATTGGTTGCATGTTGACATACCTTGTTCAAATACTATTGTTGGCAGCCTGTTGCTGTCATTGTTACTGGCATGCTGTTACAATTCTTACTGTTGTTCCTGTTCTGCATGTGTTCTGTTTATTATGCAACTGTTTCACATCTGTTGTTTTGGGTTAATTGAACACCCATGCATGCCTTTAAATCTAGCAATGAAATATTTTGTTCATGACTAACCAAATATCTTGGAAAACCTCAACACCATAGCACATTTGGGAGGGCTGAGCCCAGTGGATCCACTTGTCCTGCCCCATCTGGCTATGGCACCCGACCCCAGCATGTCTGGGACCCACCCTGAAACATCATCACCTGCAGGCCCTGCATCACCTGGGTGTGGGCCTGGAGATGAGCCCATCATCTGCCATCAGTTCTGAGGTATGGTGGCAATGTCATCTGCTCTCAGTTGGATGGCCAGCAGCATCAGATGGAGGGCTGCCTGGTGAACCTTGAGATGCAGGCTGCCCCTCCTGTCCAGCCACCAGCACAGCCACCATCATGGCTGTGAAGGTGCAGTCATGATTGCCTGCAGGTGGGGATGTCAGTCTCACCATATTCATATGGCTCATGGGCCTCTGATTCCCAAACACCCTTCCCGTCCAAGGTGTTTACCCCACACATGTGTACACCAACCCTGTCTGCTGTCCTCTCTGTCTTGTCTGTCTACTCAACCTACCTCCCCAGATGTGCCTACAATCTTCCCCAACATCCCACTCTCACCTTAATAAAGGAAAAAAAGGGCATCTGTCCTCAAAAAAATTATTGCCCCATACATAGCTGCCCATTTCGCACAGTTGTCCACTGTAAATGTAATCTGGTCCAATTGGCTTGACAACACATTTCTGTTGTCCTCACCCTTCTCTTTGGGGTTTGAGTGTCCAAATTCACCTCCAAATTCTGTACAAATTTACAGCTGTTGCTGTATAAGAAATGGACAGCTATGGACCTTCCCTACACCCGTTCTGCACATCCCTAGCTACCTTTCATATTGTTTTTCCCTCTGCATGCCCCTTTCTTACCACTTTTCTATAACCCCTTTTTCTTTTCTTTTAAAGGAATTAGCATGGGTGTAAGCGAGTTTGCACGATGATAAGTGAAGCCAGAATGGATTAAGCATCTGTATGGTTAACCATATGCTGGCATCGCTTAGCTTCTTGCAAACCCATGCAAAATTGCTTTAATCACTCTGTCTCTATCAGCCACTGTTCTGCCTAGTAACCAAATTATCTGGCCTGCCAAGTCTCGAACCCAAGACCCTGTACACTATAGTCAGAGCAATGTCCAACTACAACATTTGAGCTGTAGGAAGTTTTGATGTTTTTTCAAACATATCATTCAGTAGAGTCATTTAAAGGTAGGGAAAAAGCTCTGTGGAATCACTCAGGTTTTTTATATATACATATACAGATATATATATGGATATGGATATATATATATATATATATATATAAATATGAAAAATATATTTAAGATATATCTATATATATATATAGATATATATATATATATATATATATGGATCTAGGACTGTTGCATGAAATCACGTTTCCTCTTAACGGAAATGGATGTACACATTTTCACGAAAACGCATTTTTACCGAAAATGCATTTTTGCGAAAGTCAAATAAAAAAAAAACAAATAAAAAACTAGTAAAAAAACCCCAGTAATCATGTTTATACAAGGAGACAAGCCCCCCTGCATCCCCTATGTGGGGGGCTGTGCCCCCCACCCCCTACTTTTATATTCTCACTCTGAGATTGTACTACAGTGAGGAAAAGGGAATATTCCCTTACCCCCACTGTACAGCGATATGGGCTCAAGTCCAAAAGGAAGGAGATTTGGTGGCTAACACACACACTGGGGAAAAATATATAAATAAAATAATAGGTGGAGATTTCTTTCTCCATGTTTTTGTCCCTACTGACCCTCTCAACCAATGCACCCATTCATTCTTCATCACCAGGGCAGCCATCAGGTATGGTATAGCCCTTTTATGTGTATCTCCCTGCATGTAGCAGGCACAGCAGTAGAGAGGGGAAGTCATGAATTTAGCTGACTGGAAAGGCCACCTCCTCACTTCCAGAAGATATTTTTCTCCAAGCCGCCTCACCCCCCCTCAGGAAGCAGGAATGTTTGGATCCATGGTCTCCACCAGGAAAGCACACTTACTCTATGCATGCTGCACTCCATACGCCACCTCCCAGTGGTCTCCACCAGGAAAGCACACTTACTCTATGCATGCTGCACTCCATACGCCACCTCCCAGTGGTCTGCACTAGGAAAGCACACTTACTCTGTGCATGCTGCACTCCATACGCCACCTCCCAGTTGTCTCCACCAGGAAAGCACACTTACTCTGTGCATGCTGCACTCCATACGCCACCTCCCAGTGGTCTCCACCAGGAAAGCACACTTACTCTGTGCATGCTGCACTCCATACACCACCTCCCAGTGGTCTCCACCAGGAAAGCACACTTACTCTGTGCATGCTGCACTCCATACGCCACCTCCCAGTGGTCTCCACCAGGAAAGCACACTTACTCTGTGCATGCTGCACTCCATACGCCACCTCCCAGTGGTCTCCACCAGGAAAGCACACTTAATCTATGCATGCTGCACTCCATACGCCACCTCCCAGTGGTCTCCACCAGGAAAGCACACGCCACCTCCCAGGAGAGGAAAGCAGGACATACTGCTTTCATTCTTCTCTCACCCCCCCCCCCAAATCTGGCTCCTCTAGTGCCAATATGCTAATAGAACCCTGGTGGTCTGAGCCACATTAAGGGCTCCATCCCTTTGTACCATGGTGCCAGGTATTGAGTCCACACCAATAACTAATCATGTTCCCTCGCAGTGGCTCTATCAATAGAAAAAAAGGCAGCCCTTTAAATGTGCAGTTCAGTACAGGTCTGGTTCAAACCATTACAATGCGAATGGTCTATTGAAGGCATACAGACCATCTAAATAGCCTGAATCTGATGGTTTTGAACTGTGGGTGATGGGGGTAGGTTGAAATGTAACTTAGCATGATGGTTTTCATCAACAAAGTGTAAGAACTGTGTGCATATTACTTGTAAGTTAAAACAAGAACTTTAAAAAATAATTATGAATGATAACTCACAAATGTGCATTGTTTAAACATGTATCTGTCCATTTAAGGAAGTCACACATTGCTGATATTTAGACCCAGGTGTCAGCAATAACCACAAGAAAGGTATATAAAAGAAAGGGCTACATTGATGGAACCAGTCACCCTTGAAAATTCATAGTAATAGTTCTGAGAGAGAGAGAGAGAGAGAGAGAGAGAGAGAGAGACAGAGAGATTGAGAGGAAGGCAGAAAGACAGAGAGACAGAGAGAGAGAAAGACTTTGAACATATTTACCTGATGTATACTAGAACCAGAGACTTTGTTTCTCAGTTTTGTTCAGCATCTCACTTTGAGAAAGGTACTGTGATTTGTATCCAGATAAAAACATTACACGTTGTTTTAGAAGTTCCAACATTTAAGTATTATATGAATAAAACAGTTTCTTTATATAAAAACCCTTGTTTCAGCTACATTAAATTTCAACAGTGCTTGTGTGTGTGTCTATAGCTACACATCTCTCTATATATGTGTCTACTCATTGTTAAATGTTAAGCATGGAAAAATCTGGAATATGCCTTCAAAAGTGGACAGCATGACTTGAGTATATGAAATTATCTCAGCATTTTAGTCATGAAAATGAGCATGCTAGATAATGAAACACTAACTGCCAATCACTGAAGACATGAAATAAAATTACTTAATTGGACTGGGTAATCTGAAGTTAACAAATAAAGTTTCTTAATTGGAGGTTCAGTGGGGGGGTAATCAGAGACTTACTCAAAGATCCAAACTTTGTGCAGTTCTGTAGTCCATTCATCTCCATTGTGGATTTAACCTGGTAGAATAATCTTTGGTGCAGAACTGGAATTAGGGCCTGTCGCGACCTGCAGCTACAGACTCGTTAGCACTGTCTACTTAGTGAAAGGGCTGCGAATGATTCAGACTTTTAGAGTAATAAACCTGTATTTTCATATAAATTCATGAAGACCAAATTAACCCTCCATTGAGACACACTATCTCCTCCAGAAAAACTAAAACTGAATTTATTGCCGAACTTCTTGATTTTTATCTGAATCCTATAGTTCAAAACTCCCAGTTTTATCTGAAAGACTCTTGGAAATTCCTGAATGAGATCTATATTTTTACCAGTGATTCCCCTGAGTTCATTGGTTCATCAAACAATGTTTTATTGATTACACTTGACATAGTGGCTCTGTATCCTAGCATTCCTCATGTTGAGGCATTTGCTTAGTGGACAGAGATCTCATGAACCATGCTGGTACAAAGTTGGGTAAAGCTCATATTTGTTGCAAACTTCTACAATTAGTGCTGGAAACTAACTTTTTCATTTTCAATGATAACATTTTCCATCAAAATAAAGGTGTAGCCATTGATGCTAAAATGGCTTAGTTCCTGGGAGGCTGATACATTCATTAAATGAAAGGATTCAACCAAGTACATCTCTACAAGCGTTTCATTGACAATGTATTTTTCTCTGGCTGGGCACTCAGCATGAATTAAATGATTTTATTTCAAACATCAAAGAGAGCATTTTTTTTTGTCTTTACCATCTCTGGTATATGTAAAACAGTTAATTTCTTGGAAATTAAACCTTTCTTGTGATAATGTCCATAGCACTTTGAACTCCACGATTTCTCATAAAGACACCCTTAGAAATAATTATTTGGACTACAACAGTCAATATCCCTTGTTTATGAAGAGAAGCATAGTAAAAAGCTAATTTATAAATTTAAGTAGACTTGTCAGTGGTGGCCACGGTGTTGCAGCGGTAAGCGTTGCCACTTCACAGCAAGAGGTTCTCTGGTTCGATTCTCGGCTGGGGTGCTTTCTGTGTGGAGTCTGCATGTCCTCCCTGTGGTCGTGTGGGTTTCCTCTGGGTGCTCTGGTTTCCTCCCACATCCCAAAGACATGCAGTAGGTGGATTGGACACTCTAAATTGGCCCTAGATGTGAGTGTGTGCATGTGTGTGCCTTCTGTGGAAGGTTGGGTGCCGGGCTGGCAACTCGACACTGTAAAACTCCACTGCCAATCATGAGCAGACAGATGATCTGCTGTGGCGACCCCTAACCAGGAAAAGCCAAGAAGAAGAAGAAGTAGACTTGTCAGTGAAGAAGATCAGTTTTTTTAAGAATGCTTCTTTCTCAGACTGGTCAGTGGCTCAACAGGTTGTGCACTTACCTTATAGAGAAAAACTACCTCATTGTAACTCATTGACTATTGTTTTTATGATGTTTATTCTAATACACATTCTCAGCACTAACTGATATTGAGATATGGTTTTACTACTAACACAGGTCCCAGTAGTAATGACTGTTTACGTTTTCTGTTACCTACCTCATTTGATTCACAAAGCATCAGGCACTGTATTGGTAAAAACTGGAGCACCATTAATGTTAATTTATCTATTTATTTATTTTACATTTTTTGACCGGGTTAGTCCAACTGAGCGTTTGGCTCGTTTTCAGTGGAGACCCAGGGAGAAAAGCTCCACAGTGAGTTTATGAATTATACATGCAACAGTTAAGAATTCATACTTGCAACTAAACAAACAGTTATAAGATAACATTTACAATAAATCATGCAGAGAAACATTCAGGTCCAATGTCATCAAGGAATAATGCGTTCATAATTCCTGTTAGGTTATATACAGTATAAGTACAAAAGGAACAGCATGAGGATGAGGTGTTTAAACAGTGGGACATAGATGTAGAAGTTAATTATGATAGACAGGGGAGGAGCGGAAAGAAAGAGGGAGAAGGAACAGAAGAATTAGAAAAAGCTCGAGGGTCAGGCCCAACCTTCTGCTATAAAAAACCACATCCTTGAAGTAATGTCCAACAGGAATGAAACAGCTGCAGTCACTCTATTTGCTGTTGACATATTCTCAGTGGAGATAATCTTAAATTAACAGCACAAAACTCTTCTGTCTATTTCAAAGGTTCATTTGACTGCATCACCAAGAATGTTGTGTACTTCACAATCTGTTCTCATTGTGGCTCTTTCTATGTTGGAAAGACTATAAGCAGATTGAGTGACAAAATAAAAAAGCATATCAGAGCAATTAGATTCACAGATAGCAAAACTGCTTTAGCTAAATATGGTCGAGTATGCTCCCAGTTTTCTAATTTTAAGTTTGCAGTTTTCGACAAAGTGGTTGTTCCCTTTGGCGATGCCAACTCTCTCCTGGAGGTCAGGGAATTACAATGGCAAGTGAGACTTCAAGCTGACATGCCCTCAATGGAAGATTAAATATAAAATGTTTATTAAGAATGTTAAGATGATGATGCCCACCTAGTGAAAACGGGGTTCTATTTATATATTTTTTTAATTTATGACTGTTACTGTACTGTTCAGCAGGGAATATTACTTATAGGTGGGTAGTAGAATTTGATTTGCAGCAGATAAGATGTGTCAGGGGAGCCCACAAGGGACAATATAACAATGTAGGGTAGATTGTTGAAGAAATGTATGAAAATATCTGGCATGGAATATGTGAATTCAGTAAAAGGAGTTCTGACTGAATTTACATATTATTCCCCACGATACAAAAACTAGGCTAGGCTAGACAGAACTTATATTTCACAAGGACATGTGCATTTAATTGAAAGTTTTGATACGCATCCAATAACTATTTCAGATCATGCACCAATAATAACTAAAATAAAAATGCAGGTTAATGAAATAAAAATGAGACTCTGGCACTTCCCCAACTATCTGTTGAAAAGACAGGAATTTAAGGAATGGGTAGGGAAAATTATTAGGGAGTAATTAAAGAAAACAGAATTTTTCATCTAAAAATATAGCTAGGGAGTGGGGTAAGATTAAAGTAGAGTTTAAAAATGGGATGGAAATAAAACAGAGGGATATGGTTAAGAAGCAATAAGAATGATTTAGAGGGACTGACAAATGTTAAATTATTGCAGAGTAGGGAGAATCTCATAGAGCAAGAAGAGGCGCAATTACAGAATGCTAAGTAGAAAATAAAGGATTACCTCAATAATATGCATGAGTTTAGACAAATTACTGTTAAGCAACTGTTTTTTGATAATAATGCCAGAGCACAAAAACTTTTAGAGCAATGACTCAGGCAACAGAAAGTAGAAAGGGTTGTCGCTAAGTAAGGGAGACTATAACAAGGATGATAACAAGAGATCCTGTAGAGGTACTAGAAATATTTTGGAAATTTTATGAAAGTCTGTATAAAGCACAGAAATATGGAGATCAAGAAAAGGTGCAAATGGAAATATTTATGGAAGAATTAAATATGCTAATTTTAGAGGTAGACAAGGCTCAATTACTGATAGTTAGGATAGGAGAAGACAAGATAAAATGGTGATGTATAACCAATGAACAGGAAAGTCCCAAGGAATAGATGGTATTCCTGTAGAAATAAACTCAAATTGACAAACAAAATGAAAAACAAAAAGATGTCAAATAGCCACTTGCAAGGTACTGCTTTAACGTATAAAAAGTTTATTACAACTAAACACGTTTTCGTCACTCTGCTAGAGTAACTTCTTCAGAAATAAACCAAATACAATGTTGCAGTTTGTTTAAAACCGGCCGCCTAAAGCACATGTGATAGCACTGGCCAACCAGTGTTCAACATTTGGTGCAAAACAAATTTAAAGCAACAACATAGGATTTAATAACTGGTTTAAATATTGAAACTTTCAATTAGTTAAGCATATATACAAAAAAATTAAAACACAGTATCAACTTTTTATACGTTAAAGCAGTACCTTGTGAGTGGTTGTTTGACATCTTTTTGTTTTTCATTCCTGTGGAAATGTATTTATTAATTTATTTTACATTTGTTGACCGGGATAGTCCGTCTGGGTGTGAGCCCATTTTCAGCGGAGGCCCGGGGAGAGAAGCTACAATAAAACAAGAACAACACTGACAGGTACAGTGTCAGTTTTACATACAATTTAACAGAAATATCTAGAGACAATTAAAAAAAGTGCAATATAAAATAGGCACTTTAGTGAAAAGGAGAACATTATTACAATATAGTAAAGTCATATACATATATATATATATATATATATATATATATATATATATATATATATATATATATATATATATATATATATTTTTTTTTTTTTTTGAGGGCAGGGGTCCATCTTTAGTTGATCATTTGAGTATACTTTAATACGTTTACATATGTATACCCTTACAAAAAAAAATAAATTATCAAATTATACTCTTATTGTAGGTAGCTGATAGGTGGTGTTAACAAGTGGGAGTGGGGTATACATGGAGACTATAAAATTTAGGGGATGAAATTTGATGTGGGCTTATGTGGTATTAGCCTGGCTTGGTGCAGGAGCAGAGCCAGTTGTTAGTGAGGTGGTCTTTGAGCAGAGTTTTGAATTGGTGTAGGTTGGTAGCATTTAGGATGTCTTAAGGGATTGAGTTCCAAAGTTTAGAAATGTGGTGGGAGTAGAGGGCATGGCCAGCTTTGTTGTTGCTTTTGGATACTTGGAGGAGTGTTTTGTGTAAGGATTGGAGTTTCTGAGTGTTGACATATGGTTGGAGTAATTGTTATACGGCTGGGGTTCTGTTTGGCTGGTATATTAGTTGGTGAGTAAAGACAAGTTGGGTATAGGTTAGTTGTTGTGGGAATAGTTGTTGTGGGAATTCTAGCCAATTTATTTGTTGTAGGGCAGAGCAGTGGTAGGACCTATATGGGGAGCTAGTGGTGAACATGGCCATTTTATTGTAGGCTGATTCAAGTTTGGTAAGGTCAGTTTTGGAAGGTTTTGTTTAACAGTAGTTTAAGAGGAGGAGAAGCACCAACATCCTGAAAGAAAGTGGTGGTGGCTATAATACCTGAAGAGAATAAATGCCCATCATATCCAGTTTCATAAAAGTCCATTTCAATCATAAACCATGATTATCATGTGCATATATCTATAATGGCTAAGGAAATGGCAAAGGTGATGCCAAAATTGATAGACATTGTGGTGGGGAGGCAAACATTTGAATATATCAACGCAGCAATGGTGATCCAGAAGGAGGCTGAATGTATAAAAATTTCACTGTTGTTGGTGTGTCTTGATACAGACAAAGCATTTGACAGAGGAAGCTTGTAGTTTATGAGCAGGACAATGGAAGCATTTGCATTCCCTGATAAAATTATAAGGTTGATTAGGAGGATATATGAGGGATCGGAGATGAAAAATAAAGTGGGTGGGTTCCTCTCTCTGATAATTTCTGTTTGAGAAAAGGAACCAGGTGGGTGTCCTCTTTCCTCCTTTGTTATTTGCACCGTATTTAGAACCATTGACAAAGAAAATAAGAGACTTAGAAATTCAAGGATATAATTGGTATGATAGTCAAGAAAAGCTGTCTCTATTTGGTGATGATATTATTTTATACCTGATAAAAACAGAAAAGGAAATGTCAGTGTTGTGGAACATTTTTAGGCAGTTTCAGATCTTTTTGGGATACAAAATTAACGAAGCTAAAGCAAAATCAATAGCTGTAAATTATGTACCCACACAAAAATTGTTTCAGCAATATCCATATTTATGGAGACACGATAAAATGAAGTTTTTAGGAGTATGGATTAAAATGATTCCAGTGTGGCAGTTAAGGATGTGTGGAAAGAGACTAAACAAAAGATAATACAACAACTGAGAAACTGGAAGCTCTGTTATATGAATATGGATAGTAAGATAAAAGCAGTTAAAATGTTTCTAGTCCTTTTAGTTTTATACACAGATCAAGCATATTTTTATAAACCAGAGAAGTTGTGGAAAGCAATTAATAAAGAGCTGAAGGATTTTATCTGGGGGGGGGTGGCAAGGGTCAAGTGGGATAAGCTGATTCTTCCAAAAAGAACAAGGTGATTTGGGATTACCCAATTTGAAGGGGTACTTTATAGCTACACAGTTAAGGCTCCTATAAATAGCACAAGCAGAAACCTATAATTCAAAGTATAAAGGGATGCTGATGAAATGGGGGAAAGATCAAGAAACAAGGAGTGACTGGGTTTTGGATGCAGATCCTTAAGTAGAATAGTAATAACTATGCAGAATATTATATTCATAAAGTAGCAGAAAGTATTCTACGAACTAAACCAACACGGGAATGGAGAAAGGAAATTCTGCCATTAGGGATGACTGCAATTAGGGATAGATAGGGATAGAGAAAATAGGCAAGAGGGGGCTGGAATTTATTGGAGAAAACTGGTAAAAGAATGTAGGTATTGAGAGTAAATAATTAGAAAGGGAAAGGTAATAGAATGGAAAGAGGCCAAGAATTTATTTAAACTTCAGGATACAGATTACCTTCCTTATCAAAAATTGATATCAGAGTACAGGCAAAGAGAAATAAATAGGGGGATCCTAAGTGAAACACCAGCACTGGTAGAGTTTTTAGTAGAATCTAGAAAGGAAGCTGCATTATAAAAAGGACTAATTAGTACAGCATACAAAATATTGCCTGATAAATATAAGAATCAATCAGAGGAGGTTAGAAAGGATTGGGAAGTGAGATTGGATAAGCAAATCACAAAGAAACAATGGGGGATGCATGTATCATCCATCCATCCAGCCATCCATCCATCCATCCATCCATCCATCCACAACCCCTTCTTCCCATTTTTGCACACGGGGTCAAGGTATCGCTTCAACACTGACAATCATCTAGAGCCAAGGTTTACATCACTGGGTGGCTAGCACTGATTTAGGATCTCTGATTGAAAGTGTTTACATAGGTATTTTTATACCCTAAGTAGACTCCAAAGAATTTTTCCTCAGGTAGACAGCAAATGTTGGAGGTGTGATGGGGAAGAAAGAGGCAACTGGGAACGGATTCAGTTCAGAAGCTTGAAATACTAAAATCTTGAATTTCAGTATCTCAAGCCCAAGAAGTTGAATCCACAAAACAATGAAAACTGAAAACCGCGAAATTCAAAACCTCGAATACCGGAAGTACACACACACACACACACACACACACACACACACACACACACACACACACACACACACACACACACACACACACACCATCCACCACACAAACACACAATCACTCTACTACATGAAAGTAGGGGGGCCCCCAATGTGGGGGCTGCTCCCCCAACACCCCCCTACTTAAGTATTCTCACTCCGAGGTCGTACTACATACAAACACACACAAAATACCACCACACAATCTACTTTCTCTTCGCACACACACATCACAGCAACAAAACACACTGACAAACACCACAGCCCCTACCCAAACCCCTTAACACACACACACATACACACACACACACACACACACACACACACACACTTACCTGAATACATAACCACAGCGGAACTTTAGAAGCATGAAATTCAAAACCTCCGGTATTTGAGGTTTTGAATTTCGCGCTTCTAAACATTTGCTATTATGAGGATTCGGCTTCTTGGGCTCGAGATACTGAAATTCGAGATTTCAGTATTTTGAGCTTCTGAAGTGAACCCCCGGGAACATATATTCTGGGAATGTAATGAGTTGGCAGACTTTAGAAATTCCCTGCAAACAGCTCTGTCACAGATACTGGGTGAGTAAAGTGGTGTAAATAAGGAAATTATTTTTTGAGCTATGATACAGAATCGGAACTGCCTAGACATAATAAGGCCTTGCAGAGTCTCATTATGGGAGTTACCAAAAAAGCAATTACTAAAAAATGGAAATTAAAGTCTAAACTTGTTTTAGTAGAAGTAGTGAATATAGTAACAGAGATAAAACAACTGGAATTGTAGACCTTAGAAAAGGGTAGTAGCAAATTACACAGGAAAAATAGAAATTGTGGGAACAATACATGAAGAGGAGGAACAAGGTTCAAAAGAAGGCAGGATTTGAATGAACTATGCCATGTTTGACTGACAATGACTAGATAGGTTATAAGTGATGTACATTTTTGCAACTACAATTATGTCAATATGGTTTGTGATGTATAATGTTTGCAACTAAAATGATGTCGGTATGGTTCATTTTCATTTATATAAATGTACGATTGTCTATGTCATACGTGATAATTTAATAAAGATATTTCTTGTTTAAAAAATAAATAAACGAAGAGCATCCACATAAAAAAGGTTTCCCTGTCCTCCTCCTCTCTATTTCTGTCTCTATTTTTGGCTTCCTGTGTTGAGAATTTGTCGATAATCTTTTGTTAGGATGAGTATGGACAAAAATGCCATTTGCCCCAGTCTACTAGCTCACCTTCCCTTAGACATAGGTAAACGTTGATATGGTATTTAACTTCTTGAAATCATTATACAACCTAATAGTTCTATCAGATTTTCAGATTAATACTATGAGGGCAGTTCCACTCACCTTTCAACTCTTCTTTTACCTCCATTTTTAATATGTTGCTCTTATTTCTTCTCATACTGTCTGTCCCTCTTAGACTGCAGTAGTTGGTAAAATTTTAGCTTAACCTTCTCCCCAGGAATTGTTTAAATGTGATGTTCTAAGAAGCATGTCCTGAGAAGCAGTTTGAGAATCTCTCTTTTTTCCTTAACAGGAATGTCCTTGCTTCTTGTTTTTGTTGTGTAGACAGTGTGTCATTCCCCCTTTGCTGTAAGTATAAATGCTAATTTACTCTCTCAACCTAGGCCATCATTTTCTGCTAATAAGTTGACTACAGAAGTTTACACCTTCCTCCAGGGCTTTAAGGCAGGGTATATCTGATTTGGCCTCCTCACTTTATAGTTTTGGCATTTAATTGCTACAGCACTTCAAATCCTCCCAACCATTGGCCAAATGTATATTTTCTGCAGAGAAAATAATTAATACTCACTATCCAGCTTTAAATGTTGTGGACCTTGCTTCTTTGTTGTGTATTCCTTAAATTACAACTTGAGCTTATTCCACATGCCTGCTTACAATGGACACCACAGCATTTAATTGTCTATAACCCTTTCAACTGTTTTTTTTTTCTTTTATAATGTCTATTTTGGTGATGTTTAACAGGCCTCTGGTATGCCTGTTACACAATAACTCAATGGTTGAATCCTGGGGATGCTTCAGATGCTTCTCTGATGGAAAGCAGAAGGAGATCTGCCATTAACTGAGCTCAGCTTCTGCCATCTTCTTCATTTTAGCATAAGCTTTAATCTTCTGTTAAAATTCCCTACTAATATATCCATTTAGGGATGCATTTTACCTTAAAACACTGGAAGAGTTGTTGTATTATTTTAGACACAAAGGGGGTACCCTGGTCAATGAGTATTTCCTACAGAATAACAAGACTAATTCCCTTACTATATTTTTGGCATTGTCCTTGCATAGGTGAATAGCCCAGAGTTACTGAACAGATCCCATTGTATTTTCACCAGTGGCTCAGTAATGTCCATGGTGATGTGTTCAGCTGGCACTCTTACAATAAGCATTGGAATCAAAGGGTTTTGGAAGCCTGGGGAAGGGGCAATATAACATAGACATTTTTCAACTTATTTTATATTATTTCTGGCCAATACAATCTTGCCAATATTCATGCCATAGTCTTATCCATCTCTGGGTGCTCTCCTAGTACACAATTATATGCTTACTTAAAAGGGTTTAGGCACCAACAATTTCCAAATTCCTTCTTCTTTTTCCTTACTGATACCGTATAATAAATAATTCTATAACTCAAAATATGGATAAGAAATGGCAGTGTCTTCTAAGTATCTTCTACCACAACTCTAGCAATATTACCCTAACTCTGCTCAAGTGGCTTCCTTCCATTAAGGTATTTTTAACATTTAAGCAGCTCTCCTGAAAGTCCGTTAAGACTGGGAACTCATCAAAATCAGCATGTTCTGAGGCAGAAGTCAATACCTTCTCTTTTACTAGCAATGGCATTCAGGTGCCAGTGAATAAATCCCCTCCTAAAAAGCATTTGGTGTACCAATATATTTTAGTATAAATTACTACCTCTCCCTTATTCAGGTTTTCTCTTTCCTTTCCTCTATGTACCTTATGTATAAATATATCTTCTTTTTGACTAATACTCCTGTATTCAGCCTAGACAAGAATATTATTAGGACTCTGTTTTATGGCTATCTTGTTTCTCATCATACAGTTCCTTGTTTTTTATGTTTCCCTTATGTGGATTATCATAGAGTCCTCCCCTATTTGAGGCTTCTGTTTCATCTTGTCAGACATAGGCTTATAAGTGTGAGCAGGTGCTACATCCTTACTAGGTTCTTTCTCATTGGCAGACTTGTCCCCCTCAATACCTGCCCACTTGTTATATTTCCACACTTGATATGCTTTCTCTTTTCACTTGACAGAGAGTTGGATTTCTGTTCAGGTTTTTCATTTTTGCACCTCTTGTGGTATATACTTTCAGAATTAGTGACTTCCCTTCACTGGCTCTGCTATTCACTTCTACCTGTTACCCTATAGCACTTTCAGGTTGTAAAACCTTATTGTTCATACTTTGAATGTATGACTGTATTAGGCTGGTGTATTAATGTGTGATGTCAGTGTGTGCCTTTTATTGGTGTAAGTTCTTCATCATGTTGTATTCCTAGCCATATTTCTGTACCCATAGAACTTTCCAACACTATACCTTGGTCTTTATGGGTCTCATACACACTATGTATCAATTGGTCCCCCACACCCTCCTTTATTCATGTTAAGCAATGGTATATCTGCAGACTTATTTGCATACTAATTGCATACCCCATTCTAGCAAAATGGTTTATCAAAATATAATCCTTTCTGTCATTGTCCTCATAAGTCTTTAAAGTAGGGAATTGTATTATGGGATATACTGAGGATAACAGTAGCAGGGTAACTAACTTCCCTAAATGTGTTTATCCTCATGCATGCACACTAATACCACTTGTTTGTTAAATGTTTTCCTTTTACAGGCAAATTGTGATTTAATTAGCATTACCATGCTAACCAACTCTACTTAGACGTGACTCCCACCGCCAGTAAAACATTACTCAATCAACTTAGCAGCAGGACAGTATCAAAAGGCAGAATCAACTATTCTGTCAATTTATCATACTCCATAGCAATGGTGGCTGGTGACTTCAAATCAAAGGGGGGCTGCAGGAGATAGCTGAATGGGTGGGGTCAATGGGAAGGGGTGTGGCCAACTAGAAAGGGGAGGAGCTATGTACAAAACCACAAAAACTAACTAAATACACTGCCCTGGGTGCCAAACTGTCATTATGAGAGTCTAATCAAGACAAAATGAAGTGTAGAAGAATAAAAATATTTCAATGCATTGGCTGCATAACAGCTTACTTAATATCTAGATGGAAACAAAAAGGTTGTGAGGCATGAAAAAATAAATTACTTTTTAAATACATTAATGGAATGCCAGTCAAAATCAAGTATAAGAAAAACAAGCAGCACTCAACTAAAACCATTTCTTGCACTGCAGTTCTAATTATAATGTATATTCAGCTTTATTAAAGTACCAAGTAACATGCTGAAAGTAGAAATCTCTGATGCCCCCACTTGTAAAAATGTTTCTTATCCAAAAAAAGACCTTCTACCTGACAACTATCTACTTGTTTCATGGGGAAAACATGATCAAAGTAAAAAATGAAAAGCAAACAAGAAATAAGCTCAAGATACATTGCTTAAAAGGATTACTGTACAGGTTATGGACCACACGATTGGCATTCTGTCAATATATGAGTAAAGCCTGCAGAGATGACTGGAATTCTCCAAGTGTAATGAGCTTCTTAAAATAATGTAATCCTGTCCTTTATTACAAATACTGTCATATGCATTTCAATACCCAAGGCTTATACATTTTCTAGTTAAGTATTCTCTACATGGCAACAACAGAAAGGCTTCCAATGTTGGCAATTCTTTAACAGTATGCTTATTAAAGCTTACTTGCATCTTACGATCTCAACCATGCTTACCTGATGGTCATTAAAGTATTAAACACAAAGCAACAGGCACTTTGAGTAATAAGCATAAATCAACAGTACAAAAAATATGACAGAAACCAGACCATTCTGCAAAATCAAGGACAGATGAAAAGCCACTCTAGTACTTGTGTCTACCTTGGATGGGGGGGATACTCTGCACATTTACACTGCATAACTACTCCTTGCCTTGCTTGGACACATCCAGAGTCACTACATGGGGGAGTGGGGTGCAACAAGTATGTCACAATTTGAAATGTCTCTGGCTGACTGTGATGGCCCTGACACATTTGTCATACCTCTCAACCTCAGAGCAAGAAATATGGACAAAGCCATACAAAGAAGTGGGACAAAGGCCCAAAAATAAGGACAATTTTTAAATATTGCTCTTATAAACTTAGAAAGATAATAGAATAGGTCTTGCATTAGTATGAATTTTCTGAATGGTATGAAATCTGAAACTCAAATGTCTGTCATTATTTTCTAACTTCAGTCTTTAATGATTTGTCACTAATTTGCCAAAAAACACAATTTTATGAAAAATGGACCAAAAATGTGATGTAAAATATAAAATAGCCACACAATACAGCTGGGAACCTGTCAAAGAAGGGACACTTTAATATTAGTACTGCTAACTTGAGCAGCTGACAAAATAAAAGAATCTACATGCATTCCTGGAATAAAAGTAATCTATAACTCTGATTATTAGTTATTTCTTAGTTGTAAACCCTCCATGTTTTCTTCCAACATTGCTATTTTGAGGAGGGATTATTTGGGGGAAGATCAACATTTTGAGCCAAAATCAGGGACAGTTGAGAAGTTTGGCTATGCCTAATTCTATAAAGCAATTTATTTGCATGTACCTCTCAACCTGTTAATGCAATAAATCTAGACAAGGCCAAATATATTGGGGGAACATATAAACAGTACTAAACATTGCTCTTGTATAAACTGAGACAGTTGATAGGACAGTTCTTACTTTAGCATGCATTTTTCTGAAGGTTATGAAGTCTGAAACTCAGTGTGTCATTATTTAGTGACTTAATTCCTAAATGATTTGCCAGAAAACCACAAATTTTATGAGGAACAAACCAAAAATATGAAGCAAAAATCTATTCATTCTTTGAAAATCTGGACATTTGGGAGGTATAGTTCAGCTGGGGCTGTCTTTAAGTTTGCCGCCCTTCCCCCTCACAAAATCATGGTCGAATGGAGCCTCCCCCTGCAGCCATTCCAATTATCCATTACTTGGCTATTTCACTAAGACATCTGCTAAACAAACTTAGCATTAAATCTTCTCTGCCCTTGAAACTCACATTCATTGAAACAGCATTGAAACCCACATTCAAAGAAAATACATTTTACCAGTGGCAGATAAAGATTAATTCTGGGCTGTTTTCAAATCATAGGCCCCTTGCATATGAAACATACATGTGCTCTTTGATACACCTTCCTATTGTTTTGAACATTTTTCCAGTAAACAATGAAACAAAACGCATGCACCAATAATGACAAAACTGCCCAATTCAGAACATCTTTCCAGTAAACAATGAAAAAAATGCATGCACCCATAATGACAAAACTGCCCAGTTCAGAACATTTCCATCATAAAAGTCTACTCAAACTTCTGCAGTCCACCATTATCAGTAAATATGCACAATTCTACAGTCCACCATTATCAGTAAATATGCACAATTCTACAGTCCACCATTATCAGTAAATATGCACAATCTCTGATGAAGTAATAAAGTCATCTAAATAATTCCACATAAAATTAATCTGTAGCTCATGAAGAGGTTGCTGCTAGCAAACACCTTTATATTTTATGGTTTCATCGAAAAATAAAGTGTCTGATGCCCCTGAGGAATAAATTGCATATATTACATTAAAAATTATAAGCTAGTAATAATGCAATAGGAAATGGATGACAAACTGATAACAGGCTCATAGTTAGTATCTTAACTTTTTCAATACAGCAGCATTCACCCCTTGTGGGAGTAGAACCAACATCCTTCTGCATAAAACACAAGTACACAACCTGTTGCACTATTAACAATGCAAGCTGACTTAGCATAAGCAGCACTAAACTTCTCTTCCCCTGCAGCTCTCAGCTCCTTGTAAAATCTACTCAGTACTCAACTGCATCTCAACTTCACAGCACAAGAAATCTGGAAAAAGCCAAATTTATTGGGGGGGGGGGTCAAAAGGCCAAAAACCAGGGACACATTAAACATGCTTGTATAATCTTGGAAAGTTGCTAAAATAAAATGCTGTGTTACCACCATACATTTTACTGCCAAGGTTCCTGTGCAAAAGAGTCAGAGCAACATACCACTATGCCAAATCACCTTCTTTGTGAAAGAAAAATGCTGTGTTACCACCATACTTTTTACTGCCAAGGTCCCTGTGCAAAACAGTCAGAGCAACATACCACTATGCCAAATCAGCTGCTTTGTGAAAGAGAGGAAGACTGAAACTTAAATGGCTATCATTTAATGAATTCAGTTCTTACCATAGCTGTCAACCTCTTAGCACAAAACACCTGGGCAAACCCAGTAATGAGGGAATACAGCCCTCAAACATATTCAGTGAATTCAGTTCTTACCATAGCTGTCAACCTTAGCACAAAAAACCTGGACAAAGCCAATAATGGGGTAATACAGTCCCAAAAATAAGGACACATTTCAAATATTCATCTTATAAACTTAGAAAATTGCTAGAATAAAAGGTTGTGTTACTATGTATTTTCTGAAGAATATGAAGTCTGAAATTCAAATGCCTGTCAATTTTACTTCTGATGGAACAAAAACAATTTTCAGCAGAGGCCCAGGGAGAAATACTGCAGACACATGTCTTTGTAAAATGGCAGGACACCAGAGCAAATCCACACAAACACAGGGATGAGATGCAGACTCCACACAGAAGGCACCCCAGCCAAGAATCAAACCAGAAAACCTATAGCTGTGAGGCAACAATGCTACCACTGCACCATCAAATATGTAAGGAATTAAACATTCAGAAACCTGAAGTCTGAAATTCAAATGCCTGATAATTTTATTTAACATTTGTTAATCAGGACAGTCTGACTTGGAACAAAAAAATAATTTTCAACAGAGGCCCAGGAAGAAATAATACAGACATGTCTTTGTAACATGGGAGGACACAAAAGCAAACCCACACAAACACAGGGAGAAGATGCAGACCCCACACAGAAGGCACCCCAGCCAAGAATCAAACCTAAGAACCTGCAACTGTGAGGCAACAATGCTACCACTGCACCATCAAATATCAAGCATTGTAACATTTAGAAACCACAGATATTATGAGGAACAGATCAGATCAAATATGAGGCAAAAATCTGCAATTTTTTTTTACAAATGGTGGTGGGTAGGGGATTTGGGTCCTTAATACCTGCATACAAGGTACAGGATTCAAGCCTGAGTATCTCTACCCACCACCATTTGTTCTCTCTAGCCACCAGTATATAGTAACTGGGGCATTTCACACACACACCCTTTGTTCAGCAGTAGTATAAAAGCCCAAACTCCAGCCAGCGATATAAAGCCTTCACCTACCAGCCCAAACACCAGCAACCAAATGAACACCTACCCGGTTTCACGAAGTAATCCAAATCCAGCAAACGAAGCAAGCCCACAATCCGAACACCTACCTGAAGCCTTTGTCCAGCAGTAATTCATGAAGCCTGCGCACTGAAAGTCCCATGAGAGCAGCTCAGTCCTCCTCATTGGTTCTGACTGCGGCTGAAGCAGTCCGGAGCTCCTCTGTTCTGTGGGGTCATCATTGCACAGATTCCTGGTATCTCACAGCAATGATTGCTGGGTACCTCTTTGCCTATATCCGGACTGCTGATAAAGGCAGTCTGAGTTGTCCGCTCATGCGCAGAGGATCGGGACTCGTGATTTTTTTTTTCTTCTGTTTTTGTTTTTTTTGTTTTACAGATTTTTTTTTGTTTTTTTCTAGGTGGGAGGGCTGCAGTCCGGCAGTCTGATAGGATGAGCCGCCCCTACTCCATAGGTGTAAAATCAGTAACAGCATGCACAGCATGCTTTCACAGGTGTAAGTGTTGCTTTTACTTTGTACAAAACCTAATTGTGTGACTCTTTTTCCTTAGTTAAAACTGAGTATTTTAGCATCTGTAATCTTCTCTTACAACCAGATATTAATACAAGTTTTAAAATAGCTTGAGGATATTGAGTAGTAAGCATGGTTTCATTGCACAGCAGCCTTTCAACTAACACTTACAATGTTTTCAGAATCCATAGGATGGTTGTGAAATACCCACTGTTTCAATGAAACAAACAGAGCTTGTTTGAAATTATCAGTGGTTAATACTCTTTAATTTTCTGTTTAGTATTTGAGCCTCAGGATCTAGCCATAACTTGACAATATAGTTTAAGTCACATAGCTGTGACCTTAAAGTTTTGTTTGGAGAAAACAACCAGAAACCTTTGCTCTTCATTCTCCACAATGACCTCTACTTGTGCTGACTTTATTACAGTCCTAGTATTCCATCCCTTCCATGTCCATAAATACTTTTGGGAGGTCAGCCATCATATGGTTGGAGAAGGTTCTTGTCCATTCAATGCAGTCTCATCCATCCTTCTGTACATGCCAATCAAAGGCAGCTATGTAAGCCCCGAGGTCTTCCTCCCTGGTCAGTGCATAAGTGTCGCCATTAATTTTAGTATTGCTATGGCTCTGACCATTGCTACCATCCCTGCATCTGTCGCAACTGCATGCTAGTCAACATCTCATCAATGCAGGAATGTACTCCATACCACAATACACGTACAACTCTCAGCTAAGGAAAAGTTTTGCTCAAACTTCAGGCAGCAGTAGATAACGCATAGTCATGACTGGTGATAAAATTTTTGCACACTTCATCCATGTGGAACTTAAACAAAGTACCTGGGATACCGAGTATATAAATGTACATGCAGAATTATTTACAGTAATGACTGAAACTCAAAAGTTGCAGACTTTTACTTCAAGAAAACAACAAAAAATACAGTACTGAGTACAGACACACACCAGTGAAGGACTGTCTCGGTACACTCTGATAATGCATGTTCTCGATTCTTTGATAGAAGAATATCCAGTCTCTTCAAAGTCTTCCAGGTCAGCTTCTTCTCAACCAAGTAGGTCAACTCCAGAACCACTGTTCCAGGCAATGATGCTCTAAGTACACAGAGGCCAACTTCTCACTTATAGTTGGAGCTGACATCTTTCATTTATACACCATATAATTGGACAACTGTAACAATTTAGTGAACTTCTAATATATAAAGGGTTCTGTCTACCTGAAAGAGACAATAACAATTTAAGTGTATTTCTTTACACTACGAACACCCCAGTAATTTTACATAGAAGTACTATTTATTTTTAAGCATTATATTTAATGAAACCTGCCTCTATACTATGGCATGCAAATAGACAGTTATTCTTTTTTTTTATTATGATCAAACCTTCAAAGTATAATATTTCTTCTAGCCATTCCCAAGTACAGATTTAAAGCCACAAATAAAATATGAAACGCATACAGTTCTTATGTAAAAAAAAAATAATTGGCACACAGTATTTTGATGGCATCAGAACAGCCTAATCTATATATCAATTCCAGAGATGCATGTTGTGAGTTTGAAATAAAAGAGGATACAGTTTTTCCACAAAAGAAGCATCTGAACATGTACCATTGATGTTCCTCCAGTAATTCTTAAATTGATATTTTGCTACACAGCAGCAGAAACCCTACTCACTAGGCTACAAAGGATGGTGATTGCTAAGAAGAGTAAACAATGCACAGAGTGCTTTAGAATACAGTGTATGCATACATATTACTAGATACTTCTGTAATAGCATTTGTAAGGATGGTTGGCTCCTACAGCCCTTAGACCCTGCCTAGTTGTAAACGGGAGTTAAGAGGTTACCAGCCTCTCTTATACACAGTACTTTACAAAATAAAATGTGCAAGTTCCCTAATTTATTACAGTCACTTTGGCATGACATAAGCCAATCACTGAGCAGTGATTATTTTATTTAACATTTGTTTACTGGGAAAGTCCGACTTGAAATGAAGCCAATTTTCAGCAGAGGCCCAGGAAGAAACGCTCCAGACACATGTCTTTGTAAAGTGGGAGGAAACCCACACAGATGCAGGGAAGGCATGCAGATGCTGAACAGAAGGCACCCCAGCTGATAATCGAACTGGAGAACCTCATACTGTGAGGTGAGAATGCAACCTCTGCACCACTGCACCATCCAGCTACTAGTACAAATGCTCTTAATTATATTAAGGTTTTAGAACAGTCCAACATTCTTAACAATAACACAGAGCTGATGAAGGATCAGTATCCATTAGGAACTTATCACAACCAAAAAGATGCCAGCAAGCACAGAGGCATGAGCATGGGGTCAGCTAGTGGTAGGGTCCCAAAAATGTCATTCTGTTTTAACTGTCATTTCAAAACTGGAAGTTTATAATATCCATTACATTATTATGGTTATGGATAAGACAGCCATTACAGTTTTTCAAATCTGTTTAGACAGCACAGGTCCAGCTATAGAAAGCCCCAGCTATAGGGCCATCTACATAATTACAAGTTAACTCACTTCCCTGGGTCAGTTATGCAGTGAGATAGCCTCTACAGACTACAGTGCAGACAGAGTATGCCCACCAAAATAACTGTTATGCCATACACTTGTGCACAAAGGTGTCAGATGATTTGTCACTTACAGATGGATAAGAAGACAGTTACAAGGCATGTAATAATACTTTTGTATGCCAGCAATAGTTCACAAGCAGAATTCTGGAACAGGACTACAGCTATAGCTAATACATATATTGTTAGGGGAAGGTACTGGGATGGTTTGGGTGAGAAAAGGTATTAGATGTTGAGCTGGTATTTAGCTGGCCTGTCATTTGTAATGGAAATAAAAATTAAAAAAAAATGTTTTTCAGTGTCAATACTTAATGCCATTTCTTACTGAGGATTATACAAAGAAGAAAATATCTTGCTCAGTGTGTGTGCGAGTGTGTGTGTGTGTGTGTGTGTGTGTGTGTGTGTGTGTGTGTGTGTGTGTGTGTGTGTGTGTGAGTGTGTGTGGGGTTCTGTTAACAGACACAAACCTTTTTGTAGGCCCTGTGATCATTTTCTATAAACTGAACATCAAACTTTGCAAATTAGTTTTTTTACCAATAGTACTTTATGCATTATTTTTAGATGAATAGTTGTTTTGTAAACGTGCGCTGTGTTATAACTTACTGTTTAACCCAGGCAACTCCAGCAAACAGTAGTAGACCCAAGCAGGTCCTTGCTATATTATCAGAAGATTATATGCCATTGTAATGTTCCAACTTACTCGTTTCCTTCATTCATAACACAAATACGAATGAATAAAGTAATATTGATGGAAAAAGTGTGCCTTTTGCCAATAAAACCTGACTTTCCCAACAACTAAAACTCAAAACAGAAAGATTTACTTTAAACAAATTAGGGTTGGGAGGATGGCCTAATGGTTAAGGTGTTTACCTTACAAACACAAAGTACAGTGTTTGAATCTCACAGGAGATAATTGGCTGGGCTTACAAGGGCAGTTAGCCTAGAATTAACCTATCAGCTCTTCTGATGCAATTGGGATATTATATACACACCTTTTTTTCCTGCTTGAGACCTGCACTTGTCTCAGTGTTTGATATTTGCATTTAAAGCTGCATTTACCATTGCCAGAAGATAAATCACATTTTGGAAGTCTAAACAGAATAAAACTGCAGGGAAGAGCCTGTCATAAATATCTAAGAGACTTCACTGACATGAGGATAAATACTGAATGTAGTGAAATGATTCAGTAACAGACAGAAATTTAAGAGATGCATTGCACTGAACTTCTAAAATTAGAAAAAAATTCTGGAACATTTGTCTATTTATGTTAGTTCCTTAATGCTTGTGTTATGATGTCCATTAATTTCAGGCTACTAATAATGTTCAAGTACTCTTGGGATTGTGACCCTGCTATGATTTGAAAGGATTTGTAGACCCCCTGAACAGAGATGTAGCTAGCTATTGTGACACCCACTGCCATTCCCCAGCCTGGATACCTCAAGCTTCTCTACTTTAGCTCAAGGAGCTGTAACAAACTGCTTGTTACAGTTGCAACAAGTATCTGCTACAGTTTATACCACACTTGCAGTACTACAGTGCTTCAGTTCAGATTGCAAAGGCCAAAAAAAAGCTGTTCTTTCATTTTAAACTGTAGCAAGCTGCCACACACAAAGTGCTAAATTAGTGCCGGTAATGCTCTGAAGACCTATAGGCATTTGCTGTTGCGCCACCTAACACTTTGCACCAGAGGTGACTGCCCCCTATGCCACTGCCCCTGAGACCCTTACAGCTATATTTTCTGCAGCTTTATGTTTCTGGCAGGGTCATATCTGACAAATTAGTCTGCGATAAGCAAAGCAATGGTCTAAAATGTGTCCCCTTATGATGGTCTAGGTTAAAGAATTAGATAACCTATCTGAAACAGGGATACCAGAACCCAGACATAGGATGAGATCTGGGATTGGTGTTCACTGGTGAGTATATAGTGGCCAATTGACCCATGCAGCTCAGATGGGCTTAGACTGAAAAATCTCTGTGGAGCCATCGTGTGACATCACTCATACAGTGAAGGGTAGGGTTTGGGTGCAATCCAAGTAAAATGCCACGCAGAAGCAGAACAGTTAAAGTGCACTACAACCTGGCAGTGGAAACTGGCTCTTGCAACATAGAATGTCACTTCATTGATGCCAATGATCCGGAGGTTTTTGTGGAATGTTGAAAAAGGACAGCAACATTTAGTCAAATCTACTACTTTCCATGCACACTGGTGCTGAAACCAGACTTCTTGATTGGGGATGGTATCTCTTTTACTCTAGAGACTAACTGCATAACTTGTTTTTGTTTTGCAAATAGTGTAAATACTTATCTACAAATCACAATAATTTGAATCTTTTCTATTCAATGCTTTTTTCATTACCATGCCCTTTCTCTTTAACTGCACTTTGACTTGCTTTAAATTATGCCTTATACTGTAATGCATTATATGTTCATCTGGTTTAACCTAAAATTACTAATCTGTTTACACTTGAATTGAAATATGTACACCTTGGCTGTGACAGAAATGGCTCCACTTGGGTCAGTCTAGTACCATGGTCAACAAATGTTAAATAAATAGATATACAAATAAAAACTTAACAACAGAGCACATTGCAGGAAAGACTGATAATAAACATTGTAATCATGTTAACATACTTAAGACCAAGAAAAGTACTGAGCTGTCAACTGGTCACCATTATATAGTGGATTGAATAAGGTAGCTTCTTCGGTTACTGGACACATCTGGGAAACCAAAAAGTTAGTGATGTTGTCCCCTGAGCAGCAAGGTGCTGCTTCTGAGTGGAATGAGTTCAGTGTTCACCTCCTGAACATTTTCTCCAATATACCTGGAGAAGATCACGGATATGGCATCAGAATACAACGTAAACACCTGTGGCAAGAGCAGAGATATCTACTCAAAAGTGGTCAGTGCTTGACATGGTTGTAACCTTGGACCTGTTACTAGACAAAAGTGGTGTTGTAAACCATCAAGTTAAAGAAAGAGACCTTCCAAGCAGTGCTAGCAAAAGATATATGGACTTGCCCATGAGGCATTGACCAGGATGGAAGACATAGTCACAGTCATTCATGGGAATGTCCATTTGTGGTAGGAGTTTTGTGAAACAATGGAGAATGACCTGCGCATGGCTTAAAAGAGGTTCTGGAAAATCATACAGTGATTGAGGAGAGGAAGGTGGGATATTCTCTGGCTATTCTATACGAGGATGGAGAAATGTTGCCGTTAAATGTGATTAATGTCAGAAGATACATAGAACACTTTTAGGAATTTCTGAATGAAGTAGCTATGCTCTTTTTTAAAAAAAAAAGCAGTTTCCAGGAGCAGCAGAAAGGACTGGATACATTTCTGTAGAAGAGTCCACTGTTGCAATTAAAACAGTTCTACAGTGTCTGTGTGGAGGTGATGGATAAGATATGGCTGGAAATGTCAAATGGTTTGTGCTTTGGCAGGGTGCCTAAAATTACATGCTTTTTCAGTAATGAAGGCAAGGGCAGGACCTATAAACTGAAAAGCTGACAAAAAGAGAGACAGAGGAGTGTGTTCCAGTTACAAATAGATCACTTTAGCCTACTTAGGACAGCCAACACCAGTGATCTGTAAAGGAGAATGCATTCAACAGCCACGCCTCTGATGAAGGAAGACTAGTGAGGACTATATCTTGGCTGTACATCACGGGATCAGTTTTTTGTTCTTGCACAGCTACTAGATGGATTAAGGGAGTTTGCTCGCTCTGATTACATGTGGCTTGTAGATCTAGAAAGAGCATATGACCATATACCCAGGAACATCTTGTGGCAGGTTTTACAAATGGACTCTGAGTCACTATTATGTCCCTCTCAGTCCCTGTATCTGAGGAATTAGCACTGTGTCCTCATTCTTCATATTAAGCCAGGTATGTTCAAGGTAGATGTAGGATTCCACCAAAGGTGTCTTTTGCCTTTTCTCCTGTTCATATCTGGGCACAGACAATAGTTGAATACCACCCAAACCCAAAGAGTGTGTGTGTGTGTGTGTGGGTGTGTGTGTGTGTGTGTGTGTGTGTGTGTGTGTGTGTGTGTGTGTGTGTTGTATCTTTGCTGTCTGCAGTTGAGGGACATTTCCATTTTGTAGAAGAACAATTATTCAAACAGCCAACATAAAAGATGGAAATAAATATGTTAATTAAAAGCACATGTGCATGAAGCAGATGGCCTCATTATTACTTTATGGCCACACACTCTAGTAAATTAAGATGTATATGTTTATGTGGATCCCTGTCAGTTGACTGAGTCTTCAGAAACTCGAACTCCATATGTTCTAAACCATATGATTGAGTTTTCTAAAACTCAAAGCTTTTGAATGGAGATCACGGTACATTGAGGATCAGAAAATGTACCCTTTTCCTCACTGTAGTGAGATCTCAGAGTTGGCACATATAATTGACAAGGGGTGGGAGGCACAGCCCCCACATGGGGGGTGCATGGGGGCTTGCCCCCTGCAAAAAAGTAAAAAAGGTAGATTTTTTTTATGTTTACGTTTTTGGAAACTCGATCATATGGTCTCTTCAATATTTTTTTCATGTTTCTGGAGACATGATCATCTGATAGGGATCTGTTTATGCATACTTCTGAGGAGAATATATATATATATATATATATATATATATATATATATATATATATATATATATATATGCCCATCTCTTGCACATATGTGTGTTGTATGACGCCAACAAAAATAAATATATCTGGATTTCCTGTAAAACAATTGTTAGATTCTAGCAGAAGTTAGTTACGTTCATTCATTTTCAATGCTTGTATGTAGCATAGTATGTGTGGTATGACAGATAGCATTCAGGACTTTGATAGAGGAGTGTAGTCTGTGTAGGTTTTTGAATCCAGCATCTTCTAATCAAGTTAGAGATATCCTTGTATGCTGTAATGTTAACAGGATTTTATACTGTCATACAATGCATAGAAGAGGAGTCTGCAGTTCAGTATAGGCTGTCATTAATGACAGAACACATGCAAAGGACTCTTGGATAACTGAACCTGTAATTAAGTCTTGATGTAAAACATACTAATATAAACTAACATAATCACGTTACAGTATAGACATTTTTCACTTTATCATTAAATGTATATAAATAATGAATAAGTCACTTGTTTCTGTTATGTATTAATATTATTTACAATTTTGAATTTCCTAACGCCCTGTGGACATCACCAGGAATCATGCAATGTGTGTTGAACTAAAGCATTGTCTTTAAGAGCGATATTGTGAGTGAGGTAGGAGTTATCTGTGTCTTCTGTTTATATAAGTGATGCAAACCTCAATAACACACCATGTTTTTCATAGCAGTCGCAGTATCCTGAGTAGACTGCCATATGCAAATGGTTAAATCAGTTTCCTGTCAAGCCACACCTTTTGTTATAGAATCATAGATTCATAGATTGTTACTAGGCTAAAGACCTGGTGGGGGGGGGGAGCTTCCTAAGCCTGGCCAAGTTTTCCCGAAAGAATAATGATGTCCTGTATCCAAATAGGACATTGACAGCCAATAATGTATAAACTACCTCTCTCCATAAAGGACAGAGGTGCCAGACCCTGTGTAAATTTCCTATTTCTCATCCACTGGTCTAGGTTGTACTTAAACTGAGTAATAGATTAACTCAGCTTCACATGGATGGGAAGCCTAATTCATAGGAGGGGCCAGTTTCTAGGACACATATCTGTCTCTCTAATATCTTGAGCTTGTTTGCACGTAGTGTACAATTGTACACTGCTGCATAGTAGTGGTTACCATATAGATGCAAATGTTTTGCTTGTTAAATTTTCCCTTAGCACTTTTCTTGTGGTCCTCCAGAGGTTTTTTGTGGCCCTGATCAATTGTCAGGTGGAACACTAAGCCTAGCCTCAAAGGTACCAATATACCTCTCACCCACTAGCCATTCCTAAGTGTGACTTCTTTTCCTGACCATATAAATTTACTTAACACTACGGACAGACAATTTCCCACAGTTTCTCCAGCCAGCTTGGTTGACATGGGCATCCTGAGGCAGTATAGCAACTGCCTCATGTTCACCGACAACCCTCTACTCCTAGTCCACACAAACTCAACTTGTGAGAGATGCAGCTATATTAAGAACCTTGAACCCATACTGTCTCACACACCAGCCAGTACATATGACAATGAACAGGTTTTCAGCATGCACACCTCATCCCCTGCTCCACCCAAACACATATCACACATACCTACATATGCGGAGGTCCTCACCAGAAACATACCTAACACCAGAGACCTACCAAATACAAACACAAGCACACTCCACATAATACTTCCTCTACAGAACACAACACACATAATAGCTCACCCACCAGTGTCTCCCCTGTCAAGGGAAGACATAAAACCAAACATATTAGTTATAGGTAATTCCATTGTGAGACACACAGATGTCCCTGTCACCAGGCTGGATAAGGAGAAGGTCACAGTCAGCTGTTTGTCAGGTGCCAGGATCCACCATATCACACACGTGCGCTCAAGTCTCTCAACAATAGGTACTGTTATGACTACATCATAGTCTATGTTGGTGTGAACGACTTGAGACGTACCTCTCTGGACTACATAAAGACGGACATGACTGAGCTCTCAGATTATGTGTCTCAGGCAGATATGTCCATAGCCTTAAGCAGCATTTTACATTTACCTAGGATGGTGCCTCACTACAAACAGAAAATGATTGACTTTAATAATTGTCTTAGTTTCTTGTGTCATTCTTAGGGGATCAAATATCTGTCAGCCTGGGATGACATGATTGACAGACCTCGATGCTTTGCCAGAGGTGGTCTTCATCTGTCACCCCTGGGATTTCAGCTACTAGCTAAGGCTCTTGCCACCCACACAGTGCATTTTTTAGGCAGTGTCTCAAGGACAAAATTGCTGATGCAAAAACTCCATGTAAAAACAACCTCAAGGTTATGCTGCTAAATGGTAGGAGCTTAATATGAAACTGCACTCACTGGAAGCAGTCCTCACCTTGGAAGACACAGACATTTGTGCAGTCACAAAGACCTGGCTCAAGGCTGTGGAGAGCACTCCAGCCATACTGGTTTACACACATTCAGACCACAAACTGAAGGTGTGAAAACTAAAGGAAGCTGTGTATGAATATTCATTAAAGATATATACACCTCCAGATTGGTTAAATAGTATGATTCCCTGGAGATACTTCAGGTGCAATTAACTCTTGGTAGGACACCTATTCAAGTCATTCCCAGCTACAGGACCCCCTCCAGGAATCAGGACATCCACTCTGCCTGTTTGGATCTACTTGAGTCTATCAAGATATATCCAAACATCATGGTTTTGGGTGATTTTAACCACCTATACATTGACTGGCTAAATTACTTGTGCTCAAACACACTTGTCCAAAGGTTCCTTGACTTCAATAACTCCAATGCCCTGGACCAGCTGGTTGACACCCCCACAAGGGGTTCCAACACCCTGGATCTGATGCTTACCAATATGGGGGAACCACTGTAGCACCCCCACTCTGAGGTCTTTCCTGGTGAGATCTGACCCCAAATCAGTGTCATTCGAAGTAACTATCACACCCGACCCCCCCAGCAGCAACTAAACTAAAAAACTTCTCCAAAGCAGATTATAACCTCTTACAGAATGGTATAAATAGCTTCACTGCACCCCCCCAATGGAATTGTCAGCTATGTAGAGTTCTAGACCAAAGTTTTATACCAGCTCTTGTATAACTGCATTGACATAGCCATACCTAATAGGACCAAAACAAGCTCCTAAAGGAAGAGCAAACCTGGCTGGTGGACAACTGCCATTAACAGACTTTACAACAAGAGGAAGGCATTGCAGTCTAAGAGTAAGAAGGAGTGAGCCCTAAACTGGAAACACTGCCCTCAGCATAACAAGCAAATAAGACTTCTTGTGAAGTCCTCCAAAGCAAACTATGAATCTAAATTAGCTTCCTCAACTAAGGACAACCATAAGGGATTCTTTAGTTAAATCCGTAACCTAAAAGGAAAGGCCCAGATATGCGCCGAACTGGTAGTTAATGATACCACATATACTGACCCTGTGGCCATGTGGTGGTTGAAGGTAAGGCTACTGTCTATGTGCATACCCAGATCCCTGACCACTGGGTCAACTCTTGGGGGTGTATTATCAACATGATAATTAGCTGGGATGGCTGTATTTCCAAAGGGTATAATTATGCATTTCTTACTACTGAGTTTAAGACCATGCCTTTGGCACCATTTGTTAGTCAGAGATAGGCCTTCCTGAAAAATGCTAGTGTCTGCTGGGGAATCGATGGTAACTGCCAGCTTGCAATTATCTGCAAACGTAGTCAGCTATAAACCTTCAGCCTTCACATCCATTTCAGAGAAATAGATGCCAAAAAGCAGCAGACCCAGTATGGAGCTCTGGAGAACTCCACTAGTGACTGGTCTCTTGGTGGAGATGACCTCATTTATTTTGACCTCCTCGCTCCTATCCATGAGCCATTTGGCTACCAGCAGGTGATAAAGGGATTTATACTTAAATTAGTGAGCTTGTCTAAAATGCCTAAGTTGGGTATTGTATCAAAAGGCTTGGTCGGGTCGAGGTAAACTGTGTACACAGTCTTACCTTCATCCAACCCTCTCAAAAAGTCCACCATGTAAAGCAGACTGTGCTACTACACAACATAATAACAACAGCTTCACTGGGTTTAACTAAAGTGATGGAACCTTGTTATGCATTTTTAAAGATCTGAGCTGTTTTGCTGATTAGTTAGATTAATCTGAATGACAAATATTAACCCATTCTTATCAAAAGGAGTTTGACTAATGGACAACTTTTGTATATTATAAGCAAACACAAAAAATCATTGTAACTTGCATTATTTTAATATTAAATCAATATGCTTAACATAGTAATATGGATATATTAAATGTTTTTTTTTCTTGGATTTAAAATCAAATTTTATGAAAAAATATCTTATATGAATAGAATATAAGACATAGCAAGCTTCTTTCTGTTAGACAGAATGTATAGATAATTGACTTAAGAAATAATTCTTTGAGGGGGTCTTAGAGGGTACATTTGAAAGGCTAGTCTATTCAAAGCTGGGATTTGTTTCCCCATAGGAGGTTTAGTTTGTTTTTTGTCTCAAACTTTAAGGCTTTATTGTTTAATTCTTTTTATTGGGTGTCTATGAGTTGTAACTGTTTTGCTACATCAAATGAAAATAATTTATTCTCTTTAGTTAAATCTATGTGCTTATTAGTTAAAATATATGCACATGACTAACAGTTTAAGTGGTAATAATTTAATTATGAAATGTATTTCCATTAATGCAAATGGTCTGAATAATTATTGTAAAAGGAGAATTCTCTTAAAATATTTAAAGATATTTAATGCACAGATTTTGTTTGCAAGAAACACACCTTATACACGAAGATATAAATAAAATGAACATAAATAACCATACAGTTTTAGTAAGTTCGCACTATAAACAAAAGACGAGAGGAGTATCAGTCTTATGGAAAAAATTAATGCCAAAACTTTTAAATACATATTACGACAAACAGGGATGTTTAGTAATAATATCCATAAGTGGGATAAAATATACTCTAGTAAACATTTATTGGATACCTGGATTAAGTGTCAAAGTAGCCAAGCAGCATTAAGAAGACATTGTACACCATGTTAAAGGGGAAATAATCATAGCATGAGACTTTAATTGTATGATGAGGACACTGATACTAGGAGTACACAAAAGAAAACAGCAGTTTCTAACATTTTTAATACCGTAGTTATTAATGAATATGCTGATCCTGATACATTATTCTTTACACATTACTCTCATCGACATGGCATACATTAAAGAATAGATGGAGTGTACATATCAAGAGATCTAACTACAAAATTGGATAAAGTCAAAGTAGTCACATGCTCATTACCAGCCCATGATGCAATTACTTTTGATTTAGATTTAAATACAAAACAAAGAATAACTGTAACTAGAATTCCTTCATACATAGCAAACTAAAAGGATTTAAAGAAATGTTATGTTAAAGAGATACATACATTTTTGCACATAAATCCTACTGAAGATATGTCAGAGATATATATTTGGGACTCTTTGAAGTCATATTTATATGGTAAAGCATTGGCTTGGTTTAAAAACAAGAAAAAGCAACGGGACAAAGATTTACTGTCATTCCAAGCAACAACTGATACATTAAAGCTAGACATTCAGAAGGGAAAGACACGTTTAATAAGTGAATTAGAAGATGAATAAAAAATATCTAGAGACACCACATCATAAGACAATGATAAATTTAGAGAAGATCACACTATGTTCTTATATGATGAACCCCAGAAATCAGGAAAGAATAGCAAATAGAGCTATAAAGCTCATGAAAGCTAATCAGATAAAGGAAATATACATTCCAGATACCAGAAAGAAAGTATCAGACTTAGAAGGGGTACTAGAAGCATCTAAATTATACTTTCATAAACTTAATACCCAAAAGGAAATAATAGAACCTCAAAACATGTTAAAGTCTTTCTTTAGTAAACATATCAAACCAAACTATCAGATTATCATATAAAATTAATAGCCAAATAACCATGACTGAACTTAAATCCCAAATTACAAATTTAAAGCCACACAAAGCACCTGGCATAGATAACATGATCCCAGAAATGTTCAAACTATTAATCAAAGAAGCTCTGGCATTATTATTAAAAGTGTTTACATTAGTAAAGGAAAGCAAGAATAACCCCCCTTCATGGAAATATACAATATCACCTATTTTAAACCAGATAAAGATGCAAAGGAATGTTTATCTTTCAGACCTATATCTTTACTAAATGTTGATTATAAAATGTTTATGGCAATACTTGTGGCTAGGATCAAACAACTACTTCCATTTTTAATAGACGAAGATCAAACTGGCTTTATAAAAGACAAAACTACATATAACATTAAAATAATTATATATTCAATTGACTGCATTAATCCTACAAAAAATAACATGAATATAGTCCATGTAGACATAAATAGTGCCTTTGGTTCTGTCCATTGGGATTATTCCAAAGACATGCATCTGGAGTGTTTCTCCCTGGGCCTCTGCTGAAAATAAGTTCTGTTCTAGTCAGACTTACCCAGTCAATAAATGTAAAATAAATAAATAAATAAAATTTATGGTCAGTTCTAGAAGAATATGGGGTTGTTTTTATTTATTTATTTTATTTTTTCAAACATTCCCACTATTAATTAAACCACTTTACGAAAAGCCCTTAGCATATATAAAGATTGGGTCATGCTTCTCTAAATCTTTAGAAATTAGTAAAGGTATTTATGTCTTTGAGGGAAGAAGCCTGTAAATGCTAGACCCAGGCTTTGTCCTCATGACCAAACCACACCAGCTGTGGGTAAATCCAGCATTACCCATACCCAGCCTTGGGTTATTGCTATAGTAACATGCTTCATGAAACCTGGAAGCTTTATTTTTTTCTCTCTTTTCATTTCATTTCTGTATCATTTTACTATTACATCTATGAGTTTTATGCTGCCCATAATTACTCTCTCTCTTGAGATTGTGACCTTTTTGTGGTGCTGGATATGTGCACTTCCAAACTCCTTAAGGCTATGTAGTTTGGAACCTTATTGCCCTGGGAAGGTCAGTTACCTCTACCAAACCAGTTTGAGAACAATAAACAGCTTCTCAGAATGCTAGCACTGTGACAAATAAGTATCAGCTTTGCATGGGACAAGGATACTGCAAACAAACATTGGAAATAGGTCTGATGGTGGTCATGAGTGAACATCTAGTGACTCGGTGATCCAGGTAGCCTGGCCAGACTCAGCCAGAAAAGCTACATGGAACCATCATATGTCCTCACTAGCTAAAAGATAAGGGGAGATTAGATGCAATATGAAGCAGGTGGCAATCACTGTGATGATGAACTAATGTAAACCAGGCTCTGGAAATGGAAACTAGGTCTTGGCGCATGGAATGTTTCCTTAATGCTGGAAAAAGAATCAGAGTTTGTTGGGGAGTTTGAGAAGTACTATATTTATTTAGTCTTACCTCTATGCATAGCATTGGTTCTAGAAGCAGGTATCTCAAGTGGGGTGAGTCAATAAACCTATAACCTGCTCATGAACATCAGCAGTGAGGAAAGAGCTCAAGTTAAGAAAGCGGCTCTCATGGCAATACTAGCAAGGGGGCCTCCAGATATGACCAAACAGTGCCTACCTGCAAATAAGGGAACAGCTGCAGCAGTGATTGAATGACTACCTATGGAATGTGTTTGGTGAGGCGATGGAAAATGGCTTTCAGATGGCCTTAAACAGGATCAGGTAAACTACTCATGACATACAAAGGAGAGGCAAGAAATCATCAAGGCTAATTTTAGGAAAGGTGTAGAAAGGTTGACATCAGCTGAGGACATTTTCTGAAAAAGGGAGGAACTGTTTGAGGATCTCCTGAATATAACAGACCTTATCTTCTCTGAGCAGGAAGTGCCAATTGCAGTTGGCAAGACTGGATCAAGTTCAGTAGTGAGGTTACTGCAGTGATCCAGCTGCTCCACAGTGACAAGACTGGATCAAGTTTAGTAGTGAGGTTACTGCAGTGATCCAGCCACTCCACAGTGACAAGACTGGATCAAGTTTAGTAGTGAGGTTACTGCAGTGATCCAGCAGTTCTACAGTGACAAGACTGGATCAAGTTCAGTAGTGAAGTCACTGCAGTGATCCAGCCGCTCCACAGTGACAAGACTGGATCAAGTTTAGTAGTGAGGTTACTGCAGTGATCCAACCGCTCCACAGTGACAAGACTGGATCAAGTTTAGTAGTGAGGTTACTGCAGTGATCCAGCAGTTCTACAGTGACAAGACTGGATCAAGTTCAGTAGTGAGGTCACTGCAATGATCCCACAGTTCTGACAAGATGGGATCAAGTTCAGTAGTGAAGTCATTGCAGTCATCCCACAGCTCCACATTGACAAGACTGGATCAAGTAAAGTAGCAAGATCAGTGCAGTGATCCCACAGCTCCACAGTAACAAGATTGGATCAAGTTAAGTAGTGAGATCACTGCAGTGATCCAGCAGTTCTACAGTAACAAGACTGGATCAAGTTTAGTAGTGAGGTTACTGCAGTGATCCAGCCACTCCACAGTGACAAGAATGGATCAATATCAGTAGTGAGGTCACTGCAGTGATCCCACAGTTCTGACAAGACGGGATCAAGTTCAGTAGTGAAGTCACTGCAGTCATCCCACAGCTCCACATTGACAAGACTGGATCAAGTAAAGTAGCAAGGTCACTGCAGTGATCCAACAGTTCTACAGTGACAAGGCTGGATCGAGTTCAGTAGTGAGGTCACTGTGGTAATTCAACAGTTCCACAGTGATAAAGCTGAGAAAGTTTATGAGATCTGAGTAGAAATGCTGACACTAAACATTGTTGGGCTATCTTAGCTCACTTTTTCAAACTTCCAGCAAAGGAATGCAACATCATGATAGTTTTGTATACTTTTGCCTTTTTTAAAAAAAATAAAATGAGCATTTTTCAGAAATACAACACAACCAGCAGTAATCATTTATATACTCATTCTAAAATTACATTGTATAATGAATGGTATGCACATGCTCATTTCAAACATCATAAGCATTTCTCAAGCAGAATAAACAAATTACTTCAGCTGTTATGGAATGTTTTCTACAATCTTTCAATCCAGGTGGATGAGTGACATTTAATTTTATATGTAACAACTACAACATATATCCTAAAACTGAATTATCATTCCCATCTATATCTCTCAACTGTGCAGATTTTCGCAGAATGTCCAAAATTTTGCCTCATATTTTTGGTTCATTCTTCATAAAATTGTGGTTTTCTGGCAAATTATTGGGAAGTCATTAAAGATTGAAGACAGAAAATAATGACAGACATTTGGGTTTTTGACTTCATACCCTTCAGAAAATTCAAGCTTACACAAAATTTATTATTCTATCAACTTTCTAAGTTTGTAAGAGAAATATTTAAAAATTGTCCATATTTTTGGGTCTTTGTCCCCCCATCATTTATGGCTTTGTCCAGATTTCCTGATCTAAGAGGTTGTGAGGTGTTTCCCATCCCTTGCAGTAATGACCACATTGTTCCCAACGTAAAATGTAAACTTGGTAAAATTAATATAGTCAATAAATCTATGAAATACATTAATATTCAATGTGTACTTGATGGCATATAAATGTACACTGTAACAACTTTCTTATAGTTTCCCAATGGAAAAGGCTTGACATTCACCCATATATCAGTATAAAAAACATCATCAAAGTTACAGGTAAAATAACTTTTATGGCTTTTGCTCACTGTCATGAATGTCACAGTAAAACAGAACCTTGGTTAATGTATTGACATTGCTTACAAAAGAAAAAATCTGGGTATGTGCCAACAGTCTGATTATAACTAACTTGTATTATACTTAACCCGTTGTTCTCTAAACTTTCTTTAAATTATAGCTTTTCTTGCCTGAAAAAATGAGGCTCCATCTAACACCTTCCTTAACGCTCCGGTTATTTTTAATATTTCTTTAGTCTGTTTTCCTTCCATACTACATGTGACGGAACGCAGTCTGTAATATTCTTCCTACCAGTTCCATGAGTTGGTGTATAAACAGTATCTTACAAAAGAAAAGGTAGGTGCAAACAGTCTGATTATGGCTAACTTATAGTGTATAGGCAAACAATATACAAAGACAGTACAGAAAATACACCTATGAAAAGGGGGCAGTCAGATCACAGGCCAAAACTCTTAAGGCAAATAAGACTGAGACAGTACATCTGGTAACGTCTTAGTCATATGAGATGCCATAGTCAGACACATAGATGTACCACTCATTAGGCTGAACACAGACAGAGTGATGGTTACCTGCCTCTCACCTGCCAGGATCTGTGGTGTCACAAGGGCCTTCGAGTCCCTTCACCCTAAGTACAACTATGACATGGTCATTGTGCACATGGACGTGAACGACTTGAGACATATATTCTTGGATCATATGAAGAGGGATATGATAGAGCTCTCAGGATATGCATCTGTAATTATTGTGTGAAGCCAGTATTGAGAGATATTCTACTTTGACAGAGTGATGCCAGAATGCAAACCAAGATCATAGACTTCAATTATTGGCTTAGCTATCATTCTAATATAAATCAGCCTCAGAGGAGTTGGATCACACCCCTGGCTGCTTTGCTAGGGATGGACTGGACCTCTCTCCTCATGGCTTTCATGTATTGACCAAGAACCAGCCTCCTTTAATTACCAATATCCCTAAAACAATTAGAAACTATATAAAAGTAGCACAATAAAATCCAAGAAACATAAAAAAAGTTGTCGTAGTCCTTACAGGCATTTTTAACTCTTTAAATTATATATAACTCCATAGTTACTGAAACATGATTTTAGAATAATGAGAGCAACCCCAAAGTGCAGAGGATTAGTACCTACCACTCATTCATACCCAACGTGGAAAATGGCACTGTTATTGAAGGGGCTATGTCTGTACTCCTAAATGATACTGTTATTGGAGGGGCTATGCCTGTACTCCTAAATGATACTGTTATTGGAGGGGCTACATCTGTACTCCTAAATGACACTGTTATTGCAGAGGCTATGTCTGTACTCCTGAATGACCCTGTTATTGGAGAGGCTATGTCTGTACCCCTAAATAACACTGTTATTGGAGGGGCTATGTCTGTATTCCTAAATGACACTGCTATTGGAGGGGCCAAGTCTGTCCTCCTAAATGACACTGTTATTGGAGGAGCTATGTCTGTACTCCTAAATGACATTGTTATTGGAGGGGCTACGTCTGTACAACTACAGGACACTGTATTGGAGGGGCTACATCTGTACTCCTAAATGACATTGTTATTGGAGGGGCTACATCTGTACTCCTAAATGACACTGTTATTGGAGTGGCTATGTCCTAAATAACACTGTTATTGGAGGGGCTATGTCTGTACTCCTAATTGACACTGTTATTGGAGGGGCTATGTCTGTACTCCTAAATGACACTGTATTGAAGGGGCTACATCTGTACTCCTACATGACACTGTTATTGGAGGGGCTATGTCTGTAATCCTAAATGACACGGTTATTGGAGGGGCTACATCTGTACTCCTAAATGACACTGTTATTGGAGGGACTACATCTGTACTCCTAAATGACACTGTTATTGGAGTGGCTATGTCTGTACTCCTAAATAACACTGTTATTGGAGGGGTTATGTCTGTACTCCTAATTGACACTGTTATTGGAGGGGCTATGTCTGTACTCCTAAATGACACTGTATTGGAGGGGCTACATCTGTACTCCTACATGACACTGTTATTGGAGGGGCTATGTCTGTACTCCTAAATGACACTGTTATTGGAGGGGCTATGTCTGTACTTCTACATGTCACTGTATTGGAGGGGCTATGTCTGTACTCCTAAATGACACGGTTATTGGACGGGCTACATCTGTACTCCTAAATGACACTGTATTGGAGGGGCTACGTCTGTACTCCTACATGGCACTGTTATTGGAGGGGCTACGTCTGTACTCCTACATGGCACTGTTATTGGAGGGGCTACGTCTGTACTCATAAATGACATTATTATTGGAGGGGCTACATCCGTACTCCAACATGACACTGTTATTGGAAGTGCTATGTCTGTACTCCTAAATGACACTGTTATTGGAGGGGCTATGTCTGTAGTTCTAAAAGACACTGTTATTGGAGGGGCTATGTCTGTACTCCTAAATGACACTGTTATTGGATGGACTACGTCTGTACTCCTAAATGACACTGTTATTGGAGTGGCTATGTCTGTACTCCTAAATGACAGTGGTATTGGAGAGGCTACGTCTGTATTCCTAAATGACACTGTTACTGGAGGGGCTACATCTGTGCTCCCAATGATACCTATTGGAGGCTACGCCTGCTACATGACACTGTATTGGAGGGGCTACATCTGTACTCCTAAATGACACTGTTATTGGAGAGGCTATGTCTGTACTCCTAAATGACAGTATTGGAGGGGCTATGTCTGTATTCCTAAATGACACTATTATTGGAGTTACTACGTCTGTACTCCTAAATGACACTGTTATTGGAGGGGCTACGTCTGTACTCCTAAATGACACTGTTATTGGAGGGGCTACGTCTGTACTCCTAAATGACACTGTTATTGGAGGGTTACATCTGTACTCCTAAATGACACTGTTATTTTAGGGGCTACGTCTGTACTCCTAAATGACACTGTTATTGGAGGGGCTACGTCTGTACTCCTAAATGACACTGTATTGGAGGGGCTACATCTGTACTCCTACATGACACTTTTATTGGAGGGGCTACATCTGTACTCCTAAATAACACTGTTATTGGTGGGGCTACATCTGTACTGCTAAATGACACTGTATTTGAGGAGCTACATCTGTACTCTTATGTGACACTGTATTGGAAGGGCTACATCTGTACTCCTAAATGACACTGTTATTGGAGTGGCTATGTCTGTACTCCTAAATAACACTGTTATTGGAGGGGCTATGTCTGTACTCCTAATTGACACTGTTATTGGAGGGGCTATGTCTGTACTCCTAAATTACACTGTATTGGAGGGGCTACATCTGTACTCCTACATGACACTGTTATTGGAGGGGCTATGTCTGTACTCCTAAATGACACTGTTATTGGAGGGGCTATGTCAGTAATCCTACATGTCACTGTATTGGAGGGGCTATGTCTGTAATCCTAAATGACACGGTTATTGGACGGGCTACATCTGTACTCCTAAATGACACTGTATTGGAGGGGCTACGTCTGTACTCCTACATGGCACTGTTATTGGAGGGGCTACGTCTGTACTCCTAAATGAGACTGTTATTGGAGGGGCTACGTCTGTACTCATAAATGACACTATTATTGGAGGGGCTACATCCGTACTCCAACATGACACTGTTATTGGAAGTGCTATGTCTGTACTCCTAAATGACACTGTTATTGGAGGGGCTATGTCTGTAGTTCTAAAAGACACTGTTATTGGAGGGGCTATGTCTGTACTCCTAAATGACACTGTTATTGGAGGGACTACGTCTGTACTCCTAAATGACACTGTTATTGGAGTGGCTATGTCTGTACTCCTAAATGACAGTGGTATTGGAGAGGCTACGTCTGTATTCCTAAATGACACTGTTACTGGAGGGGCTACATCTGTGCTCCCCAATGATACCGTTATTGGAGGGGCTATGCCTGTACTCCTACATGACACTGTATTGGAGGGGCTACATCTGTACTCCTAAATGACACTGTTATTGGAGGGGCTATGTCTGTACTCCTAAATGACAGTATTGGAGGGGCTATGTCTGTATTCCTAAATGACACTATTATTGGAGGGACTACATCTGTACTCCTAAATGACACTGTTATTGGAGGGGCTATGTCTGTACTCCTAAATGACATTGTTATTGGAGGGGCTACGTCTGTACTCTTACATGACACTGTATTGGAGGGGCTACATCTGTACTCCTAAATGACACTGTTATTGGAGGTGCTACATCTGTACTCCTAAATGACACTGTTATTTGGAGGGACTATGTCTGTATTCCTAAATGACACTCTTATTGGAGGGGCTACGTCTGTACTCCTAAATGACACTGTATTGGAGGGGCTACATCTGTACTCCTACATGACACTTTTATTGGAGGGGCTACGTCTGTACTCCTAAATAACACTGTTATTGGTGGGGCTACATCTGTACTGCTAAATGACACTGTATTTGAGGAGCTACATCTGTACTCTTATGTGACACTGTATTGGAAGGGCTATGGCTGTACTCCTAAATGACACTGTTATTGGAGGTGCTACGTCTGTACTCCTAAATGACACTGTTATTGGAGGGGCTACATCTGTACTCCTAAATGACTCTTATTGGAGGGGCTACGTCTGTACTCCTAAATGATACTGTTATTGGAGGGTCTACTTCTGTACTCCTAAATGACACTGTATTGGAGGGGCTATGTCTGTTCTCCTATATGACACTGTTATTAGAGGGGCTACGTCTGTACTCCTACATGACACTGTTATTGGAGGGGCTATGTCTGTACTCCTTAATGATACTGTTATGGGAGGGGCTACATCTGTACTCTTACATGACACTGTATTGAGAGGCTACGCCTGTACACACTGTTACTGCAGGGCTACGTCTGTACTCCTAAATGACACAGTTATTGGAGGGGCTACGTCTGTACTCCTAAATGACACTGTTATTGGAGGGGCTATGTCTATTCTCCTAAATGACACTTTTGTTGGACGGGCTATGTCTGTACTCTTAAATGGCACTGTTACTGAAAGGGCTACGTCTGTACTCCTAAATGACACTGTTATTGGAGGGCTATGTCTGCACTCCTGAATGGCACTTTTATTGGAGGGGCTACGTCTGTACTACTAAATGACACTGTTATTGGAGGGGCTACATCTGCACTCCTAAATGACACTGTATTGGAGGAGCTATGTCTGTACTCCTATATGACACTGTTATTGGAGGGGCTACGTCTGTACTCCTACATGACACTGTTATTGGAGGGGCTACATCTGTACTCCTAAATGACACTGTTATTGGAGGGGCTATGTCTGTACTCTTACATGACACTGTATTGGAGAGGCTACATTTGTACTCCTAAATGCCACTGTTATTGAAGGGGCTATGTCTGCACCCCTAAATGACACTGTTATTGCAGGGGCTACGTCTGTACTCCTAAATGACACTGTTATCGGAGGGGCTACATCTATTCCCTTAAATTACACTGTTATTGGACGGGCTATTTCTGTACTCCTAAATGACACTGTTATTTGAGGGGCTATGTCTGCACTCCTGAATGACACTTTTATTGGAGGTGCTATGTCTGTACTCCTAAATGACACTGTTATTGGAAGGGCTATGTCTGTACCCTTAAATGACACTGTTATTGGAGGGGCTATGTCTGTACTCCTAAGTGACACTGTTGTTGGAGGGGCTACATCTGTACTCCTAAATGACACTGTTATTGAAGGGGCTATGTCGGCACCCCTAAATGACACTGTTATTGCAGGGGCTACATCTGTACTCCTAAATGACACTGTTATTGGAAGGACTATGTCTGCACTCCTAAATTACTCTGTTTTGGAGCGGCCACTTTACTCCTAAATGACACTGATATTGGAGTGGCTACATCTGTACTCCTAAATGATACTGTTATTGGGCGGCTACATCTGTAATCCTATATGGAACTGTTATTGGAGGGGTTAAGTCTGTACTCCTAAATGACATTGTTATTGGAGAGGCTACGTCTGTACTCCTAAATGACACTGTTATGGAGGGGCTACGTCTCTACTCCTAAATAACACTGTATTGGAGGGGCTACGTCTGTACTGCTAAATGACACTGTATTGGAGGGGCTACATCTGTACTCCTACATGTCACTATTTTGGAGGACCTATGTCTCTACTCTTAAATGACACTGTTATTGGAGTGGCTATGTCTGTACTCCTAAATAACACTGTTATTGGAGGGGCTATGTCTGTACTCCTAATTGACACTGTTATTGGAGGGGCTATGTCTGTACTCCTAAATGACACTGTATTGGAGGGGCTACGTCTGTACTCCTACATGGCACTGTTATTGGAGGGGCTACATCTGTACTCCTAAATGAGACTGTTATTGGAGGGGCTACGTCTGTACTCATAAATGACACTATTATTGGAGGGGCTACATCCGTACTCCAACATGACACTGTTATTGGAAGTGCTATGTCTGTACTCCTAAATGACACTGTTATTGGAGGGGCTATGTCTGTAGTTCTAAAAGACACTGTTATTGGAGGGGCTATGTCTGTACTCCTAAATGACACTGTTATTAGAGGGACTACGTCTGTACTCCTAAATGACACTGTTATTGGAGTGGCTATGTCTGTACTCCTAAATGACAGTGGTATTGGAGAGGCTACGTCTGTATTCCTAAATGACACTGTTACTGGAGGGGCTACATCTGTGCTCCCCAATGATACCGTTATTGGAGGGGCTACGCCTGTACTCCTACATGACACTGTATTGGAGGGGCTACATCTGTACTCCTAAATGACACTGTTATTGGAGGGGCTATGTCTGTACTCCTAAATGACAGTATTGGAGGGGCTATGTCTGTATTCCTAAATGACACTATTATTGGAGGGACTACATCTGTACTCCTAAATGACACTGTTATTGGAGGGGCTATGTCTGTACTCCTAAATGACATTGTTATTGGAGGGGCTACATCTGTACTCTTACATGACACTGTATTGGAGGGGCTACATCTGTACTCCTAAATGACACTGTTATTGGAGGGGCTACATCTGTACTCCTAAATGACACTGTTATTTGGAGGGACTATGTCTGTACTCCTAAATGACACTCTTATTGGAGGGGCTACGTCTGTACTCCTAAATGACACTGTATTGGAGGGGCTACATCTGTACTCCTACATGACACTTTTATTGGAGGGGCTACGTCTGTACTCCTAAATAACACTGTTATTGGTGGGGCTACATCTGTACTGCTAAATGACACTGTATTTGAGGAGCTACATCTGTACTCTTATGTGACACTGTATTGGAAGGGCTATGGCTGTACTCCTAAATGACACTGTTATTGGAGGTGCTACGTCTGTACTCCTAAATGACACTGTTATTGGAGGGGCTACATCTGTACTCCTAAATGACTCTTATTGGAGGGGCTACGTCTGTACTCCTAAATGATACTGTTATTGGAGGGTCTACTTCTGTACCCTAAATGACACTGTATTGGAGGGCTATGTCTGTTCTCCTATATGACACTGTTATTAGAGGGGCTACGTCTGTACTCCTACATGACACTGTTATTGGAGGGGCTATGTCTGTACTCCTTAATGATACTGTTATGGGAGGGGCTACATCTGTACTCTTACATGACACTGTATTGGAGAGGCTACGTCTGTACTCCGAAATGGCACTGTTACTGCAGGGGCTACGTCTGTACTCCTAAATGACACAGTTATTGGAGTGGCTACGTCTGTACTCCTAAATGACACTGTTATTGGAGGGGCTACGTCTATTCTCCTAAATGACACTTTTGTTGGACGGGCTATGTCTGTACTCTTAAATGGCACTGTTACTGAAAGGGCTACGTCTGTACTCCTAAATGACACTGTTATTGGAGGGCTATGTCTGCACTCCTGAATGGCACTTTTATTGGAGGGGCTACGTCTGTACTACTAAATGACACTGTTATTGGAGGGGCTACATCTGCACTCCTAAATGACACTGTATTGGAGGAGCTATGTCTGTACTCCTATATGACACTGTTATTGGAGGGGCTACGTCTGTACTCCTACATGACACTGTTATTGGAGGGGCTACATCTGTACTCCTAAATGACACTGTTATTGGAGGGGCTATGTCTGTACTCTTACATGACACTGTATTGGAGAGGCTACATTTGTACTCCTAAATGCCACTGTTATTGAAGGGGCTATGTCTGCACCCCTAAATGACACTGTTATTGCAGGGGCTACGTCTGTACTCCTAAATGACACTGTTATCGGAGGGGCTACATCTATTTAAATTACACTGTTATTGGACGGGCTATTTCTGTACTCCTAAATGACACTGTTATTTGAGGGGCTATGTCTGCACTCCTGAATGACACTTTTATTGGAGGTGCTATGTCTGTACTCCTAAATGACACTGTTATTGGAAGGGCTATGTCTGTACCCTTAAATGACACTGTTATTGGAGGGGCTATGTCTGTACTCCTAAGTGACACTGTTGTTGGAGGGGCTACATCTGTACTCCTAAATGACACTGTTATTGAAGGGGCTATGTCGGCACCCCTAAATGACACTGTTATTGCAGGGGCTACATCTGTACTCCTAAATGACACTGTTATTGGAAGGACTATGTCTGCACTCCTAAATTACTCTGTTTTTGGAGCGGCTACTTCTTTACTCCTAAATGACACTGATATTGGAGTGGCTACATCTGTACTCCTAAATGATACTGTTATTGGGCGGCTACATCTGTAATCCTATATGGAACTGTTATTGGAGGGGTTAAGTCTGTACTCCTAAATGACATTGTTATTGGAGAGGCTACGTCTGTACTCCTAAATGACACTGTTATGGAGGGGCTACGTCTCTACTCCTAAATAACACTGTATTGGAGGGGCTACGTCTGTACTGCTAAATGACACTGTATTGGAGGGGCTACATCTGTACTCCTACATGTCACTATTTTGGAGGACCTATGTCTCTACTCTTAAATGACACTGTTATTGGAGGGGCTATGTCTGTACACCTGCATGATACTGTATTGGATGGGCTACGTCTGTACTCCTAAATGACACTGTTATTGGAGGTGCTACGTCTGTACTCCTAAATGACACTGTTATTGGAGGGGCTACATCTGTACTCCTAAATGACTCTTATTGGAGGGGCTACGTCTGTACTCCTAAATGATACTGTTATTGGAGGGTCTACTTCTGTACTCCTAAATGACACTGTATTGGAGGGGCTATGTCTGTTCTCCTATATGACACTGTTATTAGAGGGGCTACGTCTGTACTCCTACATGACACTGTTATTGGAGGGGCTATGTCTGTACTCCTTAATGATACTGTTATGGGAGGGGCTACATCTGTACTCTTACATGACACTGTATTGGAGAGGCTACGTCTGTACTCCGAAATGGCACTGTTACTGCAGGGGCTACGTCTGTACTCCTAAATGACACAGTTATTGGAGGGGCTACGTCTGTACTCCTAAATGACACTGTTATTGGAGGGGCTACGTCTATTCTCCTAAATGACACTTTTGTTGGACGGGCTATGTCTGTACTCTTAAATGGCACTGTTACTGAAAGGGCTACGTCTGTACTCCTAAATGACACTGTTATTGGAGGGCTATGTCTGCACTCCTGAATGGCACTTTTATTGGAGGGGCTACGTCTGTACTACTAAATGACACTGTTATTGGAGGGGCTACATCTGCACTCCTAAATGACACTGTATTGGAGGAGCTATGTCTGTACTCCTATATGACACTGTTATTGGAGGGGCTACATCTGTACTCCTAAATGACACTGTTATTGGAGGGGCTATGTCTGTACTCTTACATGACACTGTATTGGAGAGGCTACATTTGTACTCCTAAATGCCACTGTTATTGAAGGGGCTATGTCTGCACCCCTAAATGACACTGTTATTGCAGGGGCTACGTCTGTACTCCTAAATGACACTGTTATCGGAGGGGCTACATCTATTCCCTTAAATTACACTGTTATTGGATGGGCTATTTCTGTACTCCTAAATGACACTGTTATTTGAGGGGCTATGTCTGCACTCCTGAATGACACTTTTATTGGAGGTGCTATGTCTGTACTCCTAAATGACACTGTTATTGGAAGGGCTATGTCTGTACCCTTAAATGACACTGTTATTGGAGGGGCTATGTCTGTACTCCTAAGTGACACTGTTGTTGGAGGGGCTACATCTGTACTCCTAAATGACACTGTTATTGAAGGGGCTATGTCGGCAGGCTACATCTGTACTCCTAAATGACACTGTTATTGGAAGGACTATGTCTGCACTCCTAAATTACTCTGTTTTTGGAGCGGCTACTTCTTTACTCCTAAATGACACTGATATTGGAGTGGCTACATCTGTACTCCTAAATGATACTGTTATTGGGCGGCTACATCTGTAATCCTATATGGAACTGTTATTGGAGGGGTTAAGTCTGTACTCCTAAATGACATTGTTATTGGAGAGGCTACGTCTGTACTCCTAAATGACACTGTTATGGAGGGGCTACGTCTCTACTCCTAAATAACACTGTATTGGAGGGGCTACGTCTGTACTGCTAAATGACACTGTATTGGAGGGGCTACATCTGTACTCCTACATATCACTATTTTGGAGGACCTATGTCTCTACTCTTAAATGACACTGTTATTGGATGTACACCTGCATGATACTGTATTCTGTACTCCTAAATGACACTGTTATTGGAGGGGCTACATCTGTACTCCTAAATGACACTGTTATTGGAGGGGCTATGTCTGTACTCCTAAATGACACTGTTATTGGAGGTACTACATCTGTACTCCTAAATGACACTGTTATTGGAAGGGCTACATCTGTACCCCTAAATAACACTGTATTGGAGGGGCTATGTCTGCACTCCTAAATGACACTGTTATTGTAGGTGCTACGTCTGTACTCCTAAATGACATTGTTTTTGGAGGGGCTATGTCTGTACTCCTAAATGACAATGTTATGAAGGGGCTACGTCTGTACTCCTAAATGACACTGTATTGGTGGGGCTACATCTGTACACCTACATGACACTGTATTGGAGGGGTTACGTCTTTACTCTAAAATTACACTGTTATTGGAAGGGCTACGTATGAACTCCTAAATGATAATGTTATTGGAAGGGGTACATCTGTAATCCTAAATGACACTGTTATTTCAGGGGCTATGTCTGTACTCCTAAATGGCACTGTTATTGGAGGGGCTACGTCTGTACTCCTACATTACACTGTTACTGGAAGGGCTACGTCTGTACTTTTAAATGACACTGTTATTGGAGGGGCTACGTCTGTACTCCTAAATGACAATTTTTTTGGAGGGGCTATGTCTGTACTCTTAAATGGCACTGTTATTGGAGGGGCTATGTCTGTACTCCTAAATGACACTGTTATTGTATTGAGGGGCTACATTTGTACTCCTAAATGACACTGTTATTAGAGGGGCTACGTCTGTACTCCTACATGACACTGTATTGGAGAGGCTACATCTGTACTCCTAAATGACACTGTTATTGGATGGGCTATCTCTGCACTCCTAAATTACATGGTTATTGGAGGGGCCATGTCTGTACTATTAAATGTTACTGTTTTTGGATGGGCTATGTCTGTACTCCTAAATGACACTGTTACTGGAGGGGCTATGTCTGTTCTCTTAAATGACACTGTTGTTGGAAGGGCTATGTCTGTATTCATATATGGCACTGTTATTGGAGGGGGCTATGTCTGTACTTTTAAATGACACTGTTATTGGAGGGGCTACATCTGTACAACTAAATGACACTGTTATTGGAGGGGCTATGTCTGTACTCCTAAATGACACTTATTGGAGGGGCTACATCTGTACTCCTAAATTGCACTGTTATTTGAGGGGTTATGTCTGTACTCTTAAATGACACTGTTATTGGAGGGCCTACATCTGTACTCCTAATTGACACTGTTATTTCAGGGGCTACGTCTGTACTCTTAAATGACACTGTTAATGGAGGGGGCTACGGCTGTACTCCTAAATGACACTGCTATTGAGGGGCTACATCTGTAATCCTAAATGGCACTGTTATTGGAGGGGTTGCATCTGTACTCCTTAATGACACTGTATTGGAGGGTCTACATCTGTAATCCTAAATGACACTGTTATGGAGGGGCTAAGTTTGTACTCCTAAATTACACTGTATTGGAGGGGCTACATCTGTATTCCTACATGACACTGTATTGGAGGGGCTAAGTCTGTACTCCAAAATGACACTGTTATTGAATGGGCTACATATGTACTCTAAATTACACTGTTATTGGAGGGGCTATGTCTGTACTCCTAAATGACACTGTTATTGGAAGGATTACGTCAGTACTCCTAAATGACAATGTTATTGGAAGGGCTAGATCTGTAATCCTAAATGACACTGTTATTGGAGGTGCTATGTCTGTACTCCTAAATGACACTGATATTGAAAGGGCTACGTCTGTACTCCTAAATTACATTTTTACTGGAGGGGCTACGTCTGTACTCCTAAATGACACTGTTATTTGAGGGGCTACGTCTGTACTCCTAAATGACACTGTTATTGGAGTAAATGACACTGTTATTTTAGGGGCTACGTCTGTACTCCTAAATGACACTGTTATTGCAGAGGCTACGTCTGTACTCCTGAATGACTCTGTTATTGCAGAGGCTACGTCTGTACTCCTAAATGACACTGTTATTGGAGGGGCTACATCTGTACTCCTAAATGGCAATGTTATTGGATGGGCTATGTCTGTACTCCTAAATGACACTGTTATTGGAGGGGCTATGTCTGTACTCCTTAATGACACTTTTGTTGGAGGGGCTAGGTCTGTACTCCTAAATGACACTGTATTGGAGGGGCTACGTCTGTACTCCTAAATTACACTGTTGTTGGAGGGGTTACGTCTGTACTCCTAAATGACACTGTTATTGGAAGGGCTATGTCTGTACTCCTAAATGACAATGTTATTGGGGAGGCTATGTCTGTACTCCTAAAAAACTCTCACCTCCAGACCCTTAAGACAGGACGACCTTGAACTTCTCTGTTATATTTTCACAGTAAATAGAACTCCACCGTATGATGTCATAATTAATGACCTAACCCTCTGTATGTCATCTGCAGCCCATAAAGCATATTTAAAAAAGCTGACACCCCCACCACCACATTTCTTCCATTAACTGGGAGATATACACCACCTCAAATAAATAGCCACAAACATTCTTGGACTGCATTAATGCTAACTCCTTAGACTAACTGGCCCAAGACCCAAGTAGGTGTCTGAAAGTACTGAACCTGGTTCTCAGCAACATTGCCATTCTATATGCCGCACCTACAATTACAATGACACTGGTCAAATCAGATTACAGTTCAGTAAACTCACCATGGCAGTAAATCTTGACTTATAGAAAACATCTCTGTCTTTAGAGACTACTCTAAGTAAAACCTAACCAGCTAACTGATGACCTGATTTAAGTGCCCTTCTTTCATATATGAACCCGTCTCAAATACTGCCACAATTGTGAATAATGTCTCTGCCTTCTTTAAAGCATGCATCATGCATCTGTCCCATAAGACACAAATACAATGTCAAAATCATTAATATACCCTTATGGTGCAATACCACTATAAACAAACTATACAATAAGAGGAAGAAATTCATAGCCCATAACAGCAAACTTAATAGCCCAACATCTACAGTTGAAATCAGAAAGATCAACAAATAACTCAGAGACAAAATCAAATCCTCCAAAACTAAATGAAAATTGAGAAATGCTACCTCTGTTAAGGACAAACACAGAGCCTTCTTCAGCTATGTCAGAAATCTTAGAGGATATACCCACTCATAGCTAATACATAACAACAATAATTACTCATCCCCTGAGGGCATAGCCAACGTATTAACAGACAAATTCTCTCTAACTTTACTCCCTTATCTCTCCCTAATTTTTCCAGTTGTATTACTACACCCACAGTACCTTCTATTATCACCTCAGAGCAAGTCTGAAATGATTTTTACAAAGCCAGAAAAAACTTTTCTTTATCAGCACCAGACACTGTCTGGTAGACTTTCTACTAAGCCTATTAAACCTCTGTCTCCCCACTGGCTATATGCCAGAGGAATGTTGAACTGTAGTAGTCATCGTACTCCACTAGGAGGGGATATACACCACTGAGCCTGCGAACTACAGAACTGTCAGTCTTACCAGTCTTGTCTGCAAAGTAATGGAATGCATAATTATGGAACTTACCCAACAAAGAAATAATCAGACTGCAAGCCCTGAACCCAAGCCAGTTTGTGATTGTTAAAGGTAGATTCTGCCTCTTGAACCTGCTGGGCTTCTTTGAACATGTCACTGACAAATTAGACGCAGGCAAATCATTTTACACTGCCTACCTGGACCTGGCCAAGGCCTTTCATACCACCTCATATTCTGTCATTATCAACAATTTAAATATAACCCCCTGTGTTACCCACTTGATAGCAAACTGGCTAGCTGACAGAACACAGTCTATTAGTGTGTGTGTGGGATACACCCTCTTCCAAATGAATAGTTACCAGTGGTGTCCACCAGGAATTGGTCCTAGGACTACTTTTGTTTAGTATTTACTTCTTTGATGTCAAGGCTTATATCAAGGGCCTGTGACTGACCAAGTCTGCAGATGACTGCAAACTTGGAATTGTCATTAACAACCACATCTGACTTCCAGATTTTTCATAGGAGACTTCTTCTTCTTTCGGCTGCTCCCGTTAGGGGTCACCACAGCAGATCAACTGTTTCCATTTCTTCCTGTCCTCTGCATCTTGCTCTGTCACACCAACCACCTGCATGTCCTTTCTCACCACATCCATAAACCTTATCTTAGGCCTCCCTCTTTTCCTGTTACCTGGCAGCTTCCTCCTTAGCATCTTTTTCCCCAATATACTCTGCAATCCTCCTCAGCACATGTCCAAACCAACGTAATCTTGCCTCTCTGGCTTTGTCTCCAAACCTTCAAACCTGGGCTGACCCTCTAATATATGTATTCCTAATCCTGTCCATCCTCATCACACCCAATGCAAATCTTAACATCTTTAACTCTGCCACGTCAAGCTCTGACTCCTGCCTTTTTGACAATGCCACTGTCTCCAACCTATATAACATAACTGGTCTCACTACCCTCTTGTAGACCTTCCCTTTCACTCTTACTGGTACTCGTCTGTCACATATCACTCCTGATACTCTTCTCCACCAACTCCATCCTGCCTGCACTCTCTTCTTCACTTCTCTTCCACACTCACCATTACTCTGAACTGCTGATCCCAAGTACTTAAACTCATCCACCTTTGCCACCTCTACACCCTGCATTCACACCATTCCTCTATCCTCCCTCTGATTCGCACACATATATTCTGCCTTAGTCCTGATGACCTTCATTCCTCTTCTCTCTAGAGCATATCTCCACCTCTCCAGGGTCTCCTCCACCTGTTCCCTACTCTCACTACAGATCACAATGTCATCTGCAAACATCATAGTTCACGGGGACTCCTGTTTGATCTCGTCTGTCAACCTGTCCATCACCATTGCAAATAAGAAAGGGCTCAGAGATTATCCTTGATGTAATCCCTCCAGAAACTTAAACGCCTCCGTCACTCCCACCGCAGACCTCACTGCTGTCACACTACCCTTGTACATATCCTGTACCACTCTTACATACTTCTATGACACTCCTGATTTCCTCATACAATACCACAACTCCTCTCTAGGCACCCTGTCATATACTTTCTCTAAATCCACAAAGACACAATGCAACTCCTTCTGACCTTCTCTGTACTTCTCCATCAACACTCTCAGAGCAAACATCGCATCTGTAGTGCTCTTTCCTGGCATGAAACCATACTGCTGATAACTAATCATCACCTCCCTTCTTAACCTAGCTTCCACTACTCTTTCCCATAACTTCATGGTGTGACTGATCAGTTTAATCCCTCTGTAGTTACTATAGCTCTGCACATCACCCTTATTCTTAAAAATCGGTACCAAAACACTTTCCAAGATTTCATTAAACAATCTAGTTAAAAACTCCACTGCCATTTCACCTAAATACCTCCATGCTTCCACAGGTATGTCATCCTGACCAAGAGCCTTTCTGTTCTTCATCCTCTTCATAGCTATCCTTACTTCCTGCTTGCTAATCCACTGCACTTCATGATTCACTATCCACACATTGTCCAACCTTCTCTCCCTCTCATTCTCTTCATTTATCAACCCCTCAAAGTACTCTTTCCATCTGCTCAACACACTCTCCTTGCTTGTGAGTACGTTTCCCTCATTATCCTTTATCACCCTTACCTGCTGCACATCTTTCCTAGCTCAGTACCTCTGTCTAGCCAATTGGTACAGGTCCTTTTCTCCCTCCTTAGTGTCCAACCTTTTATACAACTCTTCATATGCCTTATCCTTAGCCTTCGCCACCTCTCTCTTTGCCATGCACCTCATCTCCTTATACTCTTGTCTACATTCTTCATCTCTTTGACAATCCCACTTCTTCTTCACCAACCTCTTTCTCTGTATAGTCTCCTGTACTTCTTCATTCCACCACCAGGTCTCCTTGTCCTCCTTCCTCTTTCCAGATGTCACACCAAGCACCTTTCTAGTCATCTCTCTTACTAGCTCTGCTGCAGTTACCCAGCTATTCGGTAACTCTTCACTGCCACCCAGTGCCTTTCTTAACTCTTCCCTGAACATCACCTCACAATTACCATTTTTCAATTTCCACCATTTGATCCTTGGTGCTCCCCTCACACTCATCCTCCTCTTCTTGATCACCAATGTCATCCTACAAACCGCCATCCTATGCTGCCTAACTACACTTTCCCCTGCCACCACTTTACAGTCTCCAATCTCCTTCAGATTGGCCCTTCTACACAAGATATAATCCACCTGTGCGCATCTTCCTCCACTCTTGTATGTCACTCTATGCTCCTCCCTCTTGTTAAAATACGTATTCATCACAGCCATGTTCATCATTTTCACAAAATCCACTACCATCTGACCTTCTGCATTCCTTTGCTTAAGACCATACCTACCCATCACTTCCTCATCCCCTCTGTTCCCTTCACCAGCATGCCCATTGAAATCTGCTCCAATCACCAGTCTCTCACCCTTGGGTACAGTCATCACCACTTCATCCAACTCACTCCAAAATTTTTCTTTCTCATCCATCACACACCCAACTTGTGGAGCATATGCACTAACAACATTCATCATTACACCATCAATTTCCAGCTTCATAAACATCACTCTATCTGACACTCTTTTCACCTCCAAAACACTCTTAGCATACTGTTCCTTCAAGATAATACCTATGCCATTTCTCCTCCCATCCACACCATGATAAAACAATTTGAAACCTCCTCCAATACACCTAGCCTTGCTCCCCTTCCATCTGGTCTCTTGCACACACAATATACCAACCTTCCTTCAGTCCATCATATCAGCTAGCTCTCTCCCTATACCAGTCATACTGCCAACATTCAAAGTTCCAACCCTCAGTATCACAGTCCTAGCCTTTACCTGCCTTCGGGCATGCCTTCCCCCTCTTCTCCTCCTTCGGCCAACAGTAGCCCAATTTCCACCAGCACCCTGTTGGCCAACAGTACTGGTGGCAGTCGGTGTTAGTCCGGGCCTTGACTGATCTGGTATGTATTTATGTACTGTTGTCTGCATGTATGATTTGGCAAAATTTTACGCCGGATGCCCTTCCTGACGCAACCCTCCCTATTTATCCGGGCTTGGGACTGGCACAAAGAAATGCACTGGCTTGTGCATCCCCAACACACACCTATAAGTGGTGCCTTGAGTATGAAACCTAAATGTCAAGAAATGTAGCATTGTGTCCTTAGGCAAAGCTAGACACACATGCACCTCCCACATAAGTGACACACCTTTAAAAGTTGACAGCCATTAGTGACCTGAGCACACTCTTGGACAACAAACTATCTTTTGATCAAGATGCATCCACTATTCTTAAGAAATCATTTTTTTAATTGCCAGACTAACCACCAGGGGTATTTCTTCTATATCTAAAGAAGTTATCATCCCTCTCTAATCCTTTCTCATCAGGCACATATCAGAGTATGATGGCCCATTTGATATCTACCTATGTAAGCATATGACCCAGCTTGAGAAACTGCAATGATTCCTCACTAAGATAATCAAAGGTATGTCTTTCTTGAGATAACCATACCAGATTAAAGTGTTTTTTCTCTCTCTCTCTCTTTTCTGTTTCTTGCAGACACTTGAGTGAAATAAAATTAAAGAAATGCCATGTTGGTCCACTAGCAGAAAACAGAAAGCAACTGGAACACAGGCATGATGTAATACCTTTTATTGGACAAACATAGATGTTGCAATTAATCAAACTGGCATGGGGCCTTTGTCAGGTGTTATTAAGTTACTGATGTTAAATACAGTGCTTAAATATCCATTTGTACCAACAGAGAGAACATAATTTATTTCCAATTGGCTAAAAAAAAAGATCTTGAAAAATGCTAGGATGGAAAACATGCAGTTCATGCTATACCTCAAAGACAGGCAGTATGTGTGTGTGTGTGTGTGTGTGTGTGTGTGTGTGTGTGTGTGTGTGTGTGTGTGTGTGTGTGTGTGTGTGTGTGTGTGTGTGTGTGTGTGTGTGTGTGTGTGTGTGCACGCATGTGTCAGAGAGACAGAGGGACTGAAAGTGTAGAACAGGGTCAGGGCATGCTGCAAAATCAATGTTTGGTATATTACATCAGAGTTAGTGTTCACTGTGAAAAGAAGATAACACTCAGAAAGACCACTCTGGCATCTAATGAGACAATAAATCTCAAAACAAGAAATGTGTAAGGAGGTTAGTTAAATCCAAGGAAGGAAAACAAAAAGTTATAACTTGTAAGCTGTTAGTCTGTCTAAACAAGCAATACTTGTTAGATACAGGTCTTGGTAGACAGAAAATATGAATTAGCAATTATGTGCAGTTCACAATGATTAGAAAGGCAGAGACTACCAAAGGAATAAGATACAGGGCTGGAATGTATGATATTGTATGCAGTTAATGGACTAAACAGGCTGTGTTTAGCTATCTGAGAGAGATCAAGAAATGAGAAAGAGATAGAAAAGAAAATGGTGTTGTTACTTCGCATAAGATTCTCAAGAACAGTATAATTGGATAAGGTTTTATTATAAAACTGTCTGGACATTTAGGCCTTACCTGACTTTTAAGTTTATGGTTACTAGTAATCTAGTCAGAATACTGCCTTAGGTGAAAATAACTATTTTCTTGTTGTGAATAAAAAGCAGGTGCTAAAACATACATCCCAGTAATCTTAATAGTTACTTTTAATACTGTGAAATATTAATCAGTTGTAAGTCAGAATAAATTCATCAAATCATTCATTACCTGATGAAATTGCTGTTTAGTGTACCTTTTTAATGTCCACTGCTAGTTTCTCAAAAGGAAAAGTTAGGTATTATAGTGTCTCATAAAACCAATATCCAGGCTCAAACCACTGGCTGTCACACTAAAAAAAAAAATGAATTAACTTCATCTCCTTTGTTTTTCTTTCCAAAGGTGTGAGGAAATGTCCTTTAAGAACCATAACTGTTATATCTGATACAAAATGATCAGACTGGGGAACTTGCGCTGATACTGGCTTGTCAGACATTGTATTTATAATTGTGTGTCTGTGGGCATTCACCGTAGTTCTGAGTAACTGACCTGATTCTCCTCTACAACCTATCTTGGATGTTTCCTTCATTTGATTGGATAAACCACATCTTTGGAAGTGCACATAAATGAACCCTATACTTTGAAAGTTTTCTTCTGTGAAATTGTTATGTTGGAAGCTGTACAAATCATGTGACATGCTTTTTATACTGGAGGGTTGTAGGATTTTGTGCCATTCTGGACTATATCTGTAATGGCCTAAGTGTGCGTCTGACAAAACAATTGAGTACTTACGTATTATCGCATCCAGATTTCCAAAGTCGCAGAAATGGAAGTGTTTCTGCAAAAACATGTTTCTTAACCTTGAAAGTGGTGTGTAAGCAAGTAATTAGTAGTGGGTGACTTTGGGTATGAGGTCCGAGGAGGAAAAACGGTCAAATTTTCGGCTGCTGGGGGGCGTGTCTCACTTGTTCCATGTCCTGCACAGTGCTACACTGCATTGTAATTTCCACATTCCTCCGCACAACTTCAGAAAAGGCAAGAAAGTCAAGGACATACCATTTAACTCTTGCTGTATAACATGCACGCTCAAACAGCACTCCCAATAAAATACAATACAGTAAGTATCTGTCGTAATTATTAACTACATTTGCAAAGGTAAGACGGAACTCTGGCCTCTTCATCTTCGGACTGTTGTCAACATCTATTATTTTCTGGTGTAGACCACCTGCTAATCTCCAGTCTCCCTACTCTTAGAGAATGCAACCATTACCTTAAATTACATATGATATAGCAGCATTGCAAATGAAACTCACTTATAAAAGAATATCATACATAACTACAATAACTCAAAAAGTACAATAATGCCAAAAACATCACTACTCCCAACTTCTTCTATTAAAAATGAGCACGGAATCAGCTAACGTCATTCACCCTCATAATGTAAATTTTTTAAGAATGCAATGGTTCTTTATACATTGATAAAAACCTTGGTAACAAATAAAAGGTGTACCCAAAGCAAACTTTCTGTCTCTGTGTTTTCTTTCTGTGAATGATTCATTCTACTCTGTGAAAATATTCCAACAGACACTACGAGACCATCCATGATAACTCAAGCATGCGTCTGTAAGGCATGCAAAACAGGTAGAGGATTTCTTAAAGTGTTCCTATTCTTGAAAGAAATGTAAACTTTCTGGTCAGTAGTAAGGACTATGATCAGCAGTTTGAAATGTTTCAGGCACTTGTTTGTCTGCAGGCATGCGCTTTTCGCAACCGCAAAAATCTGGTTGCGATAATACGTAAGTACCAACATTTCTTTAGACTTGGAGTTTGTTTAAATGACAGCAGTGGGAGTGCTTGAAAATGTCTTTCAGCTTGTCATCTTCACTGAACATTGGTTGGAGGTCCCTTACAATTTTGTATTTTTTTTTTAATTTCTTGATGATATGTTGTCACCAGTGGAACCTTGTCATATGGGTTCCTGTCTTTATATTAAGCAGCTGTTCTCATGGTAGCTGCATTGCTCTGCTATAGCTCTGTCAAACTCTGTGGCAGAGTGACTTTGAGCAAGCATGGTGACTTTCAGCTGTGCCAACTCTGTACCTCTTTCTGCCTCTCTAGAACAAAAGCTGCAATATTCAAGTGCTTGACTGTAAATAACTGACTTCTTTGGAAGGCTGGGATGATTACTTCTTATGTGTAGATACATTCGTCTGTAAGCGGGTTTGCTGTAGACACAATCTTGTAATTTCTATAAACCTGGTCTTCTGATGGTTACTATAGATGTTGTGGATTTGTTTTCTAGCATTCCACATTTTAGACTGGTTTAATGAGATCCTGGTTTCTCAATCATTAGTTTGTTGGTTGAGTTTATGGAGATTGTACTCCAAAATAATTTCATATATTTCGGTGTAGCGATGGGTGCATCCTGATTGTGCTACTGCGCCTCACTATACACTAACATTGTGCTACTCTAACATTGTGCTACACCACTGGGGTGACATCTGTTTGTAGTGGGATGGACTCTGAACCATCTTTGGATTTTATGAGTTACATTAATTCCACCACATAGTAATGAAGAATGAAATTATCTTGATGTGACGCTGCTGAAGGACCATGATAGTCAGAATTTCCAGTCTAAACTTTATAGGAAGGCCACTTTTTCTAATTCATACCTGAATTTTGACAGCAGCCACCCTTTCCATCAAAAGAAAGGCATTATTAAAGGCCAATTCATCCGTGCATCCAGGATGTCTAGCACTAATGAATATTTCTTTGATGAAGTGAATTTTTAAAAATCGGTCACTGAAAACAGAGAACATAAATACTTTCCGTTGTTGGGTAGAGGTTTGCAGGTGGTTGAGCAAAGTGAGCAACCTGAGCAATTTGATATCCATAATAGTTTAATTTGCACATTTTATAAAGATTCCCAGCAGGTGGAACAAACGGTGTTGAAACATTGGCCTGATATAATACAGAAGTGTCCCAATTTTGTGAAAGGATGTTAATTTAAAGGGTTATTTGAAAGAATACAATACATAGAACATAGACATCATTCTGGTAGACTGGGTACATACAAGTGTGGAGCATGCAAACAGTGTGCATTTATATTTAACGACAGTCCCTTATACATCCCATCTAGGAATTTCAGGTTTGACTCGGATGGTTATTACAATTGTGGGACTAAAGGCGTTGTATATTTAGGATTATGTACCCAATGTCCCAGTTTTTATATTGGGAAGACGGAGAGACCCTGAAGAAAAAGAATTTATGAGCATGTATATGACATATTCAAGAAATAAGCATCTTACTGCCTGTCCCAACATGCAGCTTAAATTTGTTGTACTTGAACAGGTGACACAAGATGCCAGGGGGGGATTGGGAGACACATCTTGAGTACAGAGAGCTCCTATGGCCCCTGGCTTGAATGAACATCACTAGTGTGCTCAGGCTTAGGAAGGCTAGGTTATAACCAAAACTAAATGATGGGTTTAAAATAACTTCATTGGGTGTTATAAGTATATATTTATTTTATTACATTTATTATAAACATTTATAGTTAATTTTAATATTTACAGCTTTAAAAAAATGTTATACATTAAGTAATGTTCTTATTCAATAAGGAACTTTTAATTTATATTTTTAAAAAATTCTCTCAAATGTTTTTTTGAACAATGTCTTTTTAACTGTTTATTAGATTAATTAATCAAGATATCATGTGACTACACGTGTTACATTTAAATCCATGTTACACTGTTTCCTTTTTATCTTGCTAAAGCCTGGTATTAACCAGGTGAAAGCGCTTAATTTACTTGGTTTTGTGGTCAAATTTATCATCACTTTTTGTTGGCTGATTCTCCTTTCCGTGGATTCTGTTTGGATTTTATAGTTTTTTGGACTTTTGTACTCATACAATCTTGTAATGTCCCATTCTGTATAATAACCTTACTATCAAGGAAGGTTTCACTTGAAGTTGAGTACTCCAAGGAGAATTTATTAGATGGGTGGATTCTGTTGAATTCTTGGTGGAATTCCATAAGAGTGTCAGTGCTATGTGTCCAGATTAAAAATAAATGCTCAATAAAATGAAAATAAGTGAGGTGGCCATGGTGATGCAGAGATTAGCTTTGTCGCCTCACAGCAAGAGGTTCTCTGGTTCAATTCTCAGCTGGGGTGCCTTCTGTGTAGAGTCTACATGTCCTCTCTGTGGTCATGTGGGTTTTCTTCAGGTACTATGATTTCCTCCCCCATTCCAAAGACATGCAGTGTGTGGATTGGACACTCTAAATTGGCTGTAGATGAGAGTGTGTGTGTCAGTGAGTGGTGCGAATGAACTACCGTGGCAGGGCTAGCTATCCGGCAGTGTAAACCTTGGGTTGATATGATTGTCAATATGGAAGTGACCCCCTGATCCCATGTGCAAAATGGGAAAAGGGGTTGAGGATGGATGGATGAAAATGGAAATAAGTGAGTGGCTTATGTGTGCAGTGTTGTAGAACTTCTTGTAGGTTTGCAACAAAAACATCTGCATATTTTTGTTCCATATTGTTATGCATTGCAAAATCCAACAGTCCGAACATAACATTTCCCATTAAAGATAAAATTGTTCTCTGTCAGACTACATTCTAGACGTTGCTCCACTATATCTGGAGTAATGCTGTGATAAACTGTTTTCTCTTGTTTATACTTCAGATATGCAGCAATTCCATCTTCATATGGGATGCTTGTGTAGAGGGATGTAACATCCATTCTGGCTGAAGCAGTGTTAGGTTGTAGGTCATGATAATCTGATAGAATGGAAAAATAAAACAAAAAAAAACTGGTGTCTTGTATGTAGCTGTTCCTCTCATAGACTAGTGGTTTCAGAATTTTCTCCACAAACCCATATATCCCTCCAGTCAGGTTTCCTTTGCTCAATACTATTGGTCGTCCCGGATTTCCTGTCTTATGGATTTTTTGGTAGCATGTAGAAAACTCCTGGACTAGGCTGATTTGGAATGAGATCAGCTGTTTTGTCCTTGATTGAATCTGGGAAATATTTAATAAGGTTCCATATCCTCAGTCAGCTGATTGTAGTAAGCATGACTAGAAAGCTGTCTATTAGCTTTAGCAATCAAGTTGACATGGTTCTGGATAACCACTGCAGGGCTTTTGTCTGCCTCTTTTATGATGATGTTGTGGTTGGATTTCAAGGACTTTACTGACATTCTTTCTAAGGGAGAAAGGTTGTAATGTGTCTGTCTCTGTACATTCATGATTTGATGATTCACACTTTGTCTAAAGTTGTCAACATTGCTGTCTAGGTGTCTGTATCAATTCACTGAAGATTCACTTCAGCGAACCTGACTTCATCGACCCCAGACCACCAAACTTCACTTCCATGAACATTCACATCAAAAACAGATTTCACCAGGGAAAAAAGCACTTGGCCAACACCACAATATATATATATATATATATATATATATATATATATATATATATATATATATATATATATATATATATCAACTCTGAGATCACACTACAGTGGGGAAAAAGGCAAAGTTGTGCTATTGGCCAATAATCTTTCATGGATGTGAATGTTCACAGAATTGAAGTTCGGTGGTTTAGGGTCAATGAAGTCAGGTTCACTGAAGTAAATCTTCAATGAACTGACATACACCTACTGTCTAGCTTTGCACTGCATTCACTTGGAGGATTGAAAGTGGAAGGGTTTTTTGTATGTGTTTTTGGATTCACATTATCTGTGTGCTCCTGTATTTCCATATCATGAAAGAATTCCCCAAGTCTCAGCCTGTGAATATTCCTCCAGATCTCCACAAAAATGTACTCTGTCAAATGGTTTAGCAGGGCAAAGTATAAGACCTCTTGAAAGGACTGATAGTTCACTGGGAGGCAGTATGTGGTAGGAAAGATTAACAACAGAGGGATGTCTAGGTGTTAATGGCTCTTATTCTGCTGTGCTGTTAGTCATCTCCTGATTGTTTGACAAAATGGCATGTTGACGGTTAAAGTTTCTTTTTCTTTCTGGGCTGAGCAATTCTTAATAATCTGTTGCAATTCATGTCTATTTCTTGCAGAAAGACAGGATCTGGCTTAGCCAACATCCTTTCTAGTGAGGAAAGTATGTTACAGCATTGTTTCTGTAAGAGATTCTTTTTGACATAAATTGCATGAGTCATGTAATTCTGTAATTTCTCAGAAGTCCTTCTGCAGAGCTCTTCTACATACAAAGAGTTGAGAGACGACTTCTGCCTAGCTTATAGAGCTTCAAAGGATCCAGTCCTATGTGACCAGCTACACCTCTGTAAAACTAATAACACCCTAAACATCTCCTCAGAGATTTTAACTTACACCAAAACACAATAATGAAAAAAAAAAAATAATAATAATAAATAATAAATAAATACTATAAGCATTTAATGAATAATATAGCAAGCACTTTTGGCACAATCACTTTATTCAGACTGTGTTAACCTCATGCAAAAACATATTTAAATATGTTTTAGTACACAACAAATGGCCAAATTAAATCACAACTATAAACTAACTCACATAATTATTAACGTACTTCAACCTTATATGAGCAGAAATACATTGAAGTTTTCTTTAATTTATCATTCAAACCAGGAGTACTGTAGGCATATAATCTCATTTGCCTGCAGTACTCCTTCCAATTTAACTCACAATTTGTATCAAATTTCTTTCTATAGTCCTTTATATAATTATTATACTAAATAAAAAAATTCCCACAAACATTTGATTTGATGACATGCTTACATAATGCATACGACATATACATTTATCTTTTGCATAAATATACCATGGGTCTGGCCTCTCAAGCCATTACTGAAAAGGGTCAAATCTAGGTATAAATTAATCAAGTCAGTGGGTACTTATGATTAGGCTATTGTGGCTAGGCTACTAATGGTCCTCTGGATCAACAACCTAGAAATGACCTATGAACATATGAACTTAAGAACCTGGTTTAAATTAAAGCCTTTATTAACCTTCCTTAAATTTACAGTCATAGGTTCATAAGTTCATAGGTGTCTCATAGGCTAATGATCACAAGGGCTTTTTTAAGATTAGTCATGCATCCCAAATCTCTGACAGGTCAAGTTCTGGTACCCTTGATAAGTGTAAGCAGGGGCTTTGGAAATGAAAGATTTAAAAGTAGGAGCCTGGGAGATGAGCCATTTACAGGTTGCCTGTGTCCTGTTCCCCATCCAAATATCCAAGTTACACTTGAATTGGGTTACAGAGGAACTATGCTTCACATGGATGGAGAGGCTGTTCCATAGTCAGGGTAGTCTCTGGGATACATACCTGTCTCTTCAGCAGGTCTTATTTATATCACAGGCAAGGTTTAAGTCTTTATAATGGGTAATTCTGGTGGTGTTGTTTTGTGTTTTTGCAGGAGGTCCATCAGAGTGGGGTCTGACAATGCCCTGTATGCCAGGGATAGGTCTCCCCTCAACAGCCTGTAGGCTAGAGAATACAGGGATAGGGCCGTGAGGTGGTCTGCATAGGATATTTTACTTACACCTTGCATTCTTTTAGTGAGGAGCTTCTGTTGGCATTCCAGTTGTTGGACATGCCTGGTTAGGTACACACCAAAGGGGGCATTGTACTCAATTATAGGTCTGATGAATGCCGAATACAGTGGAACAATGACTTCCTTAGACCTAGATGCCATACCTTTGTTTTATAAGTTGTACAACATAGAATGATTTCCTCGCTACTGCAGACACATGATGGTCAAAGGCTAGATTACTTATATGCGTGTCCCTAAGTCTCTGACTACTGGTTCAACTTTAAGGGGTGTGTTGTCAATATGATAGTTACCAGGGGTGAATGACTTCCCAAAGGATACTACTATGCATTTCATGGCATTTAGTTTTAGTGTTGTTTGTCTCTGTCAGCTCTTCCTGGAGAACATTTGTGTCAGTGTGGGATCCAATGACAGCTCTTAATTTGCAATCATCCGCAAATTTAGTCAGCCAGAGACCATAGACATTGGCCTTGACTTCAGAGTAGTAAATGCCAAAAAAGTAGTGGTCCAAGGACCTATGCCTGAGGAACTGCACTTGTGACTGGCCTCTTTGTAGAGATGGACTGCCCATTTCTAACGTATTGGGTCCTGTCTGTGAGCCAGTTGGCTATCCACACTGGGTGACATACAGGTTTGTACCTAACCTCTTGAGTTTGTCAGCAATTCCCAAGTGGAGTATTTTGTCAAATGCCTTGGCCAGATCAAGGTAGGCAGTGTGAACCATTTTGCCCTCATCTAGTGCTTTGGTGACCTTCTCAAAGAAGTCCACCAGGTTGAGTAGACATGACCTGCCTTGATGAAACCAAACTGGGTTGGGTCCAGTGTCTGGAGGTTTACTGTATCATTATTGATCATTTCCATGATGATTCTTTCCATCACTTTGCATATAAGATTAGTGAAACATATGGGTCTGTAGTTTCCAGGGTCTGTAGATGGCTCACCTTTGTGCAGAGGAATGATTTTTTCTGTTCTCCATTCATGAGGCACAAAACCTGTTTGGAACCTACAGTTAAATAGCAATTCAAGAGGGTTTGATAGGTCATGTTTCATGCTATTTAGAAGGAATCCTGGGATATTGTCTGGGTCCATTGATACAGTATTCTTGGCCTCAGAGAGAGCATTAAGGACCTGTTCCCTTCTGAAAGCCTTAGGCATTATATTTGATGGAATTTCCTGAGAGAAGGTTGAGGGGGAGGGGGTAAAGTTGGAGCTGAATTTGTCGATCTGTAAGTTTGTTATATATTCTGGCTCAGTATAGGTGGCTCCATTAATAATGAGCTATGCACACAGTTGTGTATTGCCTTTGAGGATGCAGACATAGCTAAAGAATGCCTTGTGGTTGCCCTTGGCCTGGGAGGCCAAACGTACCTCAAATTTGACTTTGGTAGGCTTTATTTGTCCTCAGAGTTGTTTGTTTAGTTTGATGAGAGTGCTTTTATCCTGCAGGGTGCCGCACCTCCTAATTTTTGCATGATTTTCTTCCTTCTGTTATACAGCCTATTGATTTTGTGATTCCACCAGGGTGGCTTGTTTTTTTAGTTAGTTCTGTACTTTGTACTGGTAGGTACAGCTACCTCTGTGCAGCTATTAACATGTATGACATGCACATGAATTCAAAAAAGCTTTCAAAGAATACCTTATTAAACACCTGGACATGTCACTGTAAAAACCCAGCTTGAACTTTCTTCCCCAAACAACACCCTACAATCCCCCTCTCACTGACATCAAACAATCCCCCACTCTGACCTCACACAATCCCCCTCTCTGACCTCACACAATCACCCTCTCTCTCTCTCTCTGACCTCACACAATCCCCTTCTCTGACCTCACACAATTCCCCCTGACCTCACACAATCCTCCTCTCTGACCTCACTAACTACTAAACTGCACTACTTCTGGCTCCCTCTCACTTTCTCACCTAGTTTTTCTTTTCCTAACTTCTTCTCTTTCAGCTTCTTCCCCAGAAGTGTATACTTACTCTTTCTCCCCCCCGAATATGAGTTTCATATCTTACCTTCTCTTCCTTTATTGTATATATGATTGCATCATGTAAATAGTTTGACAGCTGCTTTCTTCATGCTCTGTACATTCTCAACAAACAGCAACATTTTTGTAACCAAGTGTTTACCACTTTCTATTTTCTCTGTAATGTTCTCATAAAATGCTACTTTTGTAAACAATCTATGTACTATTGTGGAGCTTTTCTCCCTGTGCCTCTGCTGAAAAAGGGCTGTAGCTCAGTCGGATATTCCCAGTCAACCAATATCAAATAAATAACTGTATAAGGTTTCTGTGAACAGTTCTGCATAGACAGCAGTGTTCTCAGGGTTTATGGGGGCTTGAAATTTTGTCAGGTTATCACTTAATAACAGGAAGTTGGCCTTAGAGTAGTTCCTGAATATTCCAGGTTTAGCTGGGGATCCAGGTTTTATTTTTACTTCAAATGAGTCTATTTTGTGGTCTGATCTTATCAGGGAAGACATTACATTACTGGATGTGCAGCAGTCTCCTGTATTAGTGAGGACCAGATCTAGTATGCTTGCACCTCTGGTTGGTGTATTGACAATCTGGTCCAGGGATTTTGTTTTACAAAAATCCAGGAATCTCTGTGCCTGTATGTTTGGTGTCATATAGGATTTCCAGTTAATAGTGGGGTAATTAAAGTCACCCATGAATATGGTATTGGGTTGGATGATGAATGTTTCCAATATATTTAAATATATGGTATTGGTTTCCTGGGTCATAGAAGGGGATCTATAGCTTGTAAGGAAGTGGTATTGAATTTTGCCAATGGTGATTTGAAGATGGAGTAGCTGAAGTGCATTGTCTGACGAGCCTTGAGGTAAAATTTCTGTGTGACTCACAAGAGATACATACAGCTGTGGTCTTTTTCCTAGTTTAATATGCAATTAAAAGCAGAATACAAGTAAAACACAGTGTAAAGAAAACAAATCACAATATACAAAATAAAAGGCAATAAAGTAATACAAAATACAAGAAAGCAAAAGCAAACTAACCTTTCCTCACGGCAAGTGGTGGCAGAATTATTTTAATATTTCATAACTCCATTTTCCATACATGCTGTATGTAATGGGACACACCGTGCTATATTCTCCCACCATGGGTCTCAATTATAGTGTCCTACACTATCATTTGCCCTGTCACTAATCAACAGAATTGGCCTATACAGTATCTCTCAGTGTATTAAACTTCATTAAATATTTATTCAGTTAGTTGACTGCTGTATCCTTTTCCTAAGAACAATTTTTTTGTAAATTCATTAATTCTTCTTTAAAGACTTTGGTGGGCATTCTTAATCTAGAGAGGCAGGTTGTCTGCCTTTTAAAGACACTTTTTAAGTAAGACGAAGTATGTCTACTATCAGCATGCAGGTACCTATTTGAGAAAGTTGACTTTTTGAAAATTCTTGTACAAATATTGTTTGAACTCTCTCTCTCTGTACAATTCAGGGTAAAAAAATCTTAAATTTTGACCAAAATGCTGATTTTTTTTTTAAGTATACTGTTAGTGGTATCAAAAATTCTTCATATTCTCCGTTTGACCCATCCCAGATCTAAAGTCAAATATCAATGAATTGTGCATAAAACATCTTGCCTTTAAATATTCATTTTTTCCCATATGACCATGGCAAGCACTGCAAACAGTTGAGCTGCACCGGCCTACATTGCCTAATTTATTAAGTCCTGGTAGCATTGTTCATTAAAAAAAATAGCTAAATCTATTTCCATCATGATTCAGACATTCTCAGTTTCAGCTTTCTGTAACCCAGACATTTTTGCCTGATAACCTCTAATTCTTTCAGTGATGAAATGTATAAACTCAAAGCTGCTACATCAGCTGTCTAAAATGGCAGGCCTTCACACCTAATTCATACTTTTTAGTGTGTCTAAAAGGTGGCAGATGTCTGCAACATAAGAGCTGGCTCTTTTAACAATATTTTTTACTTCCATTCCAAATATAGTCCAGTAAGGTTTGTCTTGACTCCAGGAGCTCGCACAGTGTAATGGCAGCTGTGTTACAATATATATATATATATATATACACTTTGACTATACCAAAAAAGGAAAACATCTTAGGATGTTTAACAAGAAAAACATGATAAAACTCATTAAAAAACATGTAATTTTATAGCATTTCTTATAAGTCTATTTCCTTATATACCGGGATAATTTCTTTTAAAGACACTACCGTATAATCTTTCATAATTTAAAATCATGCTCAGTTTTCTTTCTGACAACCTCGATTACAAGGTCACACCCTTATCCACTTTCCTGTATCTTATTCCTTAAGGGCTTTCCACTAAGCTATTTTTACATTATATCTAACTTGCTTTGGATGGTTAACAATTAGAGCCCTAGCTCCCATTCATGGGGATGTTCAAATTCTGCTAAGGTAGGCTACAGCGGGGACAAACGTTGCTGAGCTCATCTGTATTAAGCTATTTTAATTCTGTTGCAATAAATTTCACGTTGAGCTTCCAGACATACAGTGTAAAAAGCACACACCGTCTGAACTTATTTAGCTTGTCTGTATGATATAAGGATAACCGTTTTCTAAATATATCATTTCAGTGTCACTAAAAATGTAACAGCTTAAATTAAATACATTCATGCTATAAGGGAATGTGTTAAAATCATTTTATGTGAAAATGTGGAAAACATTTTAACATTTCTTCCACCAAAACCTCCACTGTTGTACTCATCTTCTCAGAACTCCAAAACTCTGCCAATCTCTGACTGACAATGTAGTTTCTCTGACCTAGTTTGACACCCAATCTTTTATTCTGAGCAGTCTTTTTTTTTTTGAGTAGTCTAACAAATCATAGAAATAGCCCATAAATACAACAAACAAGAAAGATTTAACTATAATCTGCATACAACTATATAATCTTTAAGCAATCACAATATTCACTACAAGCAACATCAACAGATTACAGATCTATGATCATTTCCTGCCGATAGGCAGGAATGAATAAATCTTCTTTCAATGAAGCAGAAGAAACATTATCACAAGGAACACTCTTTCAAAGACTAGAATCGGGACTGTCCATTTCACACAACAGTCTTCAATTGTCTTTGCTTGTTGTCTAATGTGTTGTTATTCCTAATTATTTAAGTAATTTTGCAGTCATCCAAAATGAAGTGATGGATAATTTAATTACTACAGAATAAGTAACTGCAAACTCTTTGAGCGCTGGTGAGCGTACTTGGAATTCATTGGACTGCGTTAATAACCAGCTGTATTCTACTACCGCTTCTCCTTCTTGCAAACTTAACATGTTACTGACATCCATTACCCTCACAATTCAAACAAAGCTCTTATATTATGTCCTATAAGCAAAATACTTGTGAATTTTATCTCCCAATCACCCCCCTCCCCGTTTAAAACAACAGTCATATATCCTACTATACAAGTACAATTATCCAAAGCAACAGACATTTACTGGCAAATTTGGTATTAGGCATAAAATCAAGCAAAAATGCCTCTACCTGCACCATTTTACCTTCATAACCATAAAACATAGTGGTGATATCCACCCAAACCCAGGCGCAGCTTAGCATATTCAGGCACCAGATAGTATATCCCCATCAGCTCCTTTAATGCTAACATCTCATCCACAGTCCATCACTGGCCTACATGTATATCAAACTAACGGACAAAGTATTTATAACAAACTCCCTGAAGTACATGCATTGATAGCTCTACACACTTCAGACATCTTAGTTGCACAGAAACCTGGCTCTGCCAGGAAACAAAACATGAAGAAATTGCCCCATTGGGATATAACGTTATCATTTTAGATAGCTCCAACAAAAAGCTTGCATTGTCACAATTCTCTGCAAAAGCACACTAGACATCTTCCTTTTCCTCTACATCCTGCCAGCTTTCTCTAACTCAGAAACCTTTCTAGCCATGCTAAAACTATTGAAGAGAATCATTATCATGGCTATATATATATCCCCAGGTAACAATGATAAAGAACCGGAAGATATTCTCTCCCTCATGAAACCATAACCTATTGGGTGATGTTAATACAGATTGGCAAACCATGTAATCTGAAAATCCAACTGATAATATACATCTTTACAAGTTCGATTCTCAGCTAGAGCGTCTTCTGCGTGGAGACATGCGTGAATGGGCGTACCTTCGTTGAAGGTTGTGCATCAGGGCTAGTAACTCGGCACGTAAAAATCAACTACCAATCATTAGCGGACCGGAGTTCCACTGTGGCGATCCCTAACCGGGAAAAGCCGAAAGACACAACAACAAGTTCATCCAACTTATAACCACACCAACTTGATATAACAATGTCACAGCCAGATAATCAACCCTTGATTGGATCCTAACATCCTCTCCTAATAAAATAACATCCCTTGGAACTCTGTCAGACAACCTAAGCACTCTTTTACCAGTCTATACCATAACGTACTAAAGGAACTGCCCCAAAGCCTATCATTACAGTCTGGTAATAAAACTTACCACTTTTCTTGAAGATACTTTTATTAATGCACTATTCTGCATTGTATACAATCGGATTATTACAGTTAGATCTATACCTCACAGCTGTTCCATTGAATAGCAGAAAAAAAAAAAAAAAAAACAGCTGTTCCTTTTACTGGCACACCAACCAGGTGGCTAGAAGCATGAACCCCCCCCCCCCCATGCCCAAGCATTCAGGAACCATTTCTGTGTCCTGTCCCCAATACTCATTCAACATATTTTATTTAAAAAAATCTTATTTTAAACTGTAGCAAACAGCTGGTACAGATTATACCCTGCCTACACTGAGCACTACGGCACTTATGTTTTAGTTTAAAAAAAATTCTTCTTTTTAAACTGTAACAAATTGCTTGCTATAATGTAGCAAGCAACTACTACAGTTTAGACCACACATGGAGCACTTCAGTGCTCAGGTTTGACCACAAATGCAATACCTGGTATTAAAACTCAGTGTTACTTTAAAGAGAGATGGGGATCAGCTGATCGCACCCCCCAGTGCTTTGCAACTGCGGTACATTCTCTTCTTGCCCCACCCTAGCTACACTACTGACTGATACAAAATGCCCCCTGGATTAATATGCTGATGACTTGACCTTAATCTGCTCTGCCAAAAATATCTTTCTAAACTTCAAGTCCTTATACAACAATCCTTCTTTTCAGCTGAAGTGTGACTAAATAATTCACATCTACTACTAAGCCTTAGAAAGACTAAATTACTGATCTTTACTCCAAAGCACAGCTCTACCAAAACATCATTATTGATTATCATCTCTGCCAATAACACCATGAAAGAACAAGTAAACCATACAAAATTACTGTTTGTCATTACAGATGACCAACTGTAGTTCAGACAGCATGTATCATGTGGTTTAACAAACTCATTAAAATCTATTCACTTTATACAGAGTGAAAACCTACCTTACTGACATAACTAGAAGACTAACAGCCACTGCTTTTGTATTGCAATCTCTCTTCTATGCTGCCTCAATCTTCAATAACCATCAAGTCTCACAACTGTCCAAACCTGAGCAATTTTATATTTAAACAGCTAAATTTGCAGTAGACTACAACAGAACACATAACTGCTTAGCCGTCAGTGTTAAAACAGGTTAAAAGTATCACATCAGACACTTGAACAAATATTTAATGCAAGACTTAGTGCTTCGGCTAAAAAGCCTTCAAAGAGTAACACATCTTACATCAATACCACCTTAAATAATACATTCAATAAATCAATTAATCAACAATTATCTAATAATTAACCTCCAATTACACTCTTTGTTCAACCCATTCAACATGAAACGTGTTTCTTTATACAATACCCTATGCTTAACATCACAACATTCTCCTAAAATGAAATTCACTTGTTCTAAAATAGTGGCTTTCAAACCATTTGGATTGGATGCATGAAAACATTTAAAATGTGCCCCCGAGGAGCTATCCATTCTTACATTAATTATATCTCTCACATGTTCTTGAATCCATTGTTTTTTAAAAGATCTTGCAGTTTCTCCCACATAATATGACTCACAATCACATTTTAATAAATATTTAATAAATATACAATATTTTCTGTATTGCAGTTATATATTCCATTAGGTGAAAAATAAAATCCATTTACCACGTTAAACTTATTGACCAGATATTTGCAAATGCAGCATTTCTTGCAAGCATATGTACCAGCATTGCTAAGCAGCTCATCATGTATAAAGAAACACTTTTTATCTTGAAGTATAATACTCTGGAACCTAATGGGTTGAACAAAGAGTGTAATTGGAGGTTAATTATTAGATAATTGTTGGTTAATTGATTTACTGAATGTATTATTTAAGGTTGGGTTGATGTAAGATGTGTTACTCTTTGAAGGCTTTTTAGCCAAAGCGCTAAGTCTTGCATTAAATATTTGTTCGAGTGTCGGTGACCAGTGTGGTTTTTATTATTTTGTTCTTTGAATTTATTGTTTAAAAGTATCACATCACCTAGCTCTTTTTGACCTAACTACAACACACAGACTTCTATATAAGCCATAAACAATTGCCCAGCCCTTAACAACTTCACTAATCACTATAACTAAATCATGTAATATTGTAGGTGATTCTCTGTGCTCATATAGTATAGCTCAGCTATGGAACCGCATCCCACTACCTCTGAAATCCATTCAGAATGTAAACTCACTTAAAACATAACTAAAACTTCATCTATCATGTCAGTGCATCTACTCCTGTAGATCTACAGGATGAATGTGGCTGTAATCTTCAGCTGGTCGTATCGTCAAACCATTTCTTCATTCCGGTCCTATACTCCACAACCTGTCTTCACTAACACCCGAATGGTTTTACTAGCATTTTCCAGCCATATACAAATTTTTGTGACATCTGTATACTACTAATATAAACCTTATGATTGCCACATACATAATTGTCTCTGAAACTGCTTTATACCCCACCTCTTAACTACAATATCACAATTTTCTGCCCTACCTGATTCCTTACTTCCACTCCATTTCTTTTAATTTATAAGCACTAATCACATGATCGATTATCTATCTGGCAAATTCACCAATACACCTCTTCAAATCCTCAATGTTCAACATCTACTAATACACAAGTATCTTTTATACTGTAATCATTGCCTTTATTTCATATGAATGTAGTTGTGGAGGACCAAAGAAAAGAGTCTCATAGGTTCATAGGTTCATAGGTTCATACTAGGCTATCTGCCCTAGGGCATTTAAAAGCCTAGCCAGAGTGTGTGGCTTTCACCACCTTAGGATGAGAATACTATACCCATTAGTTTGCTGTGCCTCTGTCCAGCAGTGATACAGAGATGATTCCCGGGGTAAACCTACGATCTCCCATCCACTCGTCAAGATTTCTCTTGAACAGAGTCAGTGAGGGGCTCTGCCTCACATGGACTGGGATTCTGTTCCATAGTGTAGGGAGTCTCTGGGTGATGAATCTGTCCCTCCAGCATGTCCTATTTATATCTGTGTTGAGGTTTAAGTCTCTTGCTCTCGTGGCTCTGGTGGATTTGGATTTTTTGAGGTGGAGCATGTCCATTAATTCCGGGTTGGACATGGCCTTGTATGTCAGGCACAGATCACCTCTGAGCAGACGGTATGCGACTGAATAGAGCTGGAGTTTCTTCAGTCGGGCATCGTATGACATATGTTTGAGCCCCTTTATCCTTTTGGTGAGGAACTTTTGGGGTCTTTCCAACTGCTGTAGGTGTCGGGTAAGGTACATTCCGAATGGGGCGTTGCACTCAATCATTGGTCTGATAAGTGAAGAGTACAGGGGTACAATGACCTCTCCTGATCTGGATGTGAATCCTTCATGATCAGGTGGGCAATGTAGAAGGTCTTCCTAACCACTTTGGCAATGTGAGTGTCAAAAGAGAGGTTACTGTCAACTTGGGTCCCCAGGTCCCTGATAACTTCTTCCGTGTTTAATGGATTACCACCTATGTGGTAATTAGGGGTTACCTTGTTTTTCCCAAAGGGTATGACTCTACATTTTTTGGCATTTAGCTTAAGGCCATGGCTCTGGCACCAGTTATCCATTTCTATGAGACCTTTCTGGAGGATGTCTGTGTCTGATGGAGTGTCAATTATGGTGCCCAGTTTGCAGTCATCTGCAAATTTTGTCAGCCACAATCCCCCTATGTTTGCCTGCACTTCAGAAAAATAAATGCCGAACAAGAGGGGGCCTAGGACTTGAGCCTGAATGTATTGTCATTGTTGTTTAAGCCAGTGTGCTAACAATTTCAATTTTGCAGCTTTGGCCGAGACTTAAGCTACTGTCCTTATCAAATATACTTATTCTTTGGTTCTCATTAGATTAGCTAGTTTCACCATTACTACCTTAAAACAATATAACAAGAGATAAGTCCATGAATCCACAGTATACTAACCTCGAAAAAGGGCATAGCAAAATAAATTTAAAATGAATGGCGAAAGCCAAACACATTCTGGCTAGGCTTATAAATGCCCTAGGGCAGATAGCCTAGTATGAACCTATGAACCTATGAACCTATGAACCTATAATCGTTTTTCTTGCAATCTTCTCACAACACCTCTAGCTAGCTGGATGTCCCACAACATCCATCACTCATCCTACCATTTTGAGCCAAGCTTTGTGGTCTTCTCATACCTAGAAGCTGATGTTTGGGTGGGGAAAAACAAAACAGGTGTGAAAATGATGCACTCCTGTTATACCACTGCTTCAGTTGTCTCATGAGAAAGGTGTCTGTTTCCATTGTTTTTATTTCCATTGATAGAATAAATTGTGCCTCTGGTTTAATCATTTAAGCCTCTTAATTTTATTTTCTTTGTCCTGTCCCTCTAACATATACACATTCACAGAAGAAACATACAGAGAGAAAAACAAATGGGATATAATGTTAACTGTGTAATAGCTCTGTGTTTTGCTTCAAAGCCCTTAACCAACTTTACATTATGTTGTATCGCATCGCGATACTGTTACTCCTTATCACTTCTGGTTCACATAAGTTCATAAGCTCCCTGAAATGATATTATAATTATCAGTACCATTTTGGAACTTATTTAGACCTTTAGGGCTTCTGTTGATTTGAATACATTTGTCTAGAAAGATTTTGTCCCATTGTTACAATTTTAACTTCTGTAGCTTTTTTTCTAACAATTAATTGGTTCAGTGAAAAGTCTGCCTTTTTCTTATTATTTTCTTTAATGTGACTTCCATTACTATGCAAACATTTTTCAAAATGATTTAGCACTTTAGCAAAAATGTTACTTAATTCCACGCTAGGGAAGTAAATAGTGTGGGAAGAATTAGCCAGGGAATTATTATGGCTAGGCTTGTATAGGCCCTAGGGCCGATAGCCTTGTACCAACCTATGAACTAATTTTATGACTGGGACCAGCAGCACTGAAGTCACCTACCCCAAATGATCTTCAGGCATTTCTGGCATGCCCACCATAACTCCAAGTTATTACAGGATAACAAACTCCACTAGATTATGAGGTGAAACTATCTCCAAGACTTTCATCTTTTACATAATGTTTTTGTTGTTGACGTTGTTTATTCAAGTACTAGAATCCAAGCACAAGAACTCTGTCTTCTCTCCCTTATTAAACTAGTAGCCACTTTATTCAAAGCAGCTAGTGCCTGACAAAACTACTCTGGTAAAGAATGCAGACTGAAGTCTCAAGAGGTATTCACTTCAAATAAGTGAAGCACAGTCACATCTCAGATGCGTGAATTGCAGTTGTACATGTGGAAAATGAACACACACTTTTCTGTGATAGAATGTAGGCAAAATAAACTCCGTCCACAAGTCCAGCACCTATAATCCTTTAATCCTCTGCTGTAGTCTGGTGGTCAGGGCTTTGACTCTAACCCCTTAAAACAATCCAGATACAGGGACAGATTTCCACACACTTCTTTTCAGATTAAGTCATTAACTCTGAGACTTGCTCTAGGGATAAGTGACTTAATCAAAGAACAAGTCTTTAGCAATATGGCCCCCCTACTGTAAGCCTATTTATAGGGTCTATATTATATCAGCGAATGCTTAAAATAGTGAACGCTGTATAATCGACCCTAATATGTCAAAACATCAAAATGCCAAACACACGGAACAGTGATTTTTTTAAAAAAAAAAAACACAAACTAATGTGGAGGGCTGTGCCCCCCTACACCCACCCTGACTTAAATATACCAAGTCCGAGATCGCACCACAGTGGAGGAAATGGCAAAGTCCCGCAAATGACCTGGTGATTTTTTTTTCCCTGGGAAAAAAAATCGCTGTTCCGTGCTTTTGTGATTTCACCATTTTGAGACGACAGGAGCAATTAAACAGCGTTTGCTATTTTAAGCATTCGCTGATTAAATAGGAACCCTATTTATAGATAGGCCTTACACTGAAGTAAGTGACTTATACTGTGAAGAAGTATTTTAAAATCAGGCAGACTTGCCCTATGGCATTTATCTGTCCAGACACATGCAACAGTTGGAATACCTAAAGAAATACCTTACTAAAAGGATACAAGGTCTAATTAGCATGTCCTACATGGACCTATGTCTGTCATATAAGGCATTTTCTGATCCATTACTAATGGATTTACTGTACATAAGTAAGTCAAATGGCATCAGGATACTCAGTCTAGGGATCTAAATTTATTTATTTATTTTATTTCCAGTTTGATGACCTGGGAGGTCCACTGGGCTCAGTGGAGGCCCAGGGAGAAAAGCTCTGTATTACATAGTTTAGTTACATATACAATCATAGTAAAGAAGACACAATTACAATATCATTTCATGCTAGAGAACAGGAATAAATTCTTTGGTTACACAGTATCTAAATATTTAGGATGGCAGTAGTAACTTAATTGAGAGGGAGAATAAAGACTTAGGAAAAGAGAGAAAAAAAAAAGAAAAAAAGGTGGGATGGGTTATTTATAATACGTACAATTATGTTATTTACAATATGTACATTTATGTTAGGTTAGCTTGTACTCAGAGTTTTGAATGTTGGCAGTATGACTGGTATAGGGAGAGAGCTAGCTGATATGACGGACCGAAGGACGGTTGGTATATTGTATGTGCAAGAGTCCGGATGGAAGAGGAGCAAGGCTAGGTGTATCGGAGGTGGGTTCAAATTGTTTTATCATGGTGTGGATGGGAGCAGAAATGGCATAGGCATTATCCTGAAGGAACGGTATGCTAAGAGTGTTTTGGAGGTGAAAAGAGTGTCGGATAGAGTGATGTTTATGAAGCTGGAAATTGATGGTGTAATGATGAATGTTGTTAGTGCATATGCTCCACAAGTTGGGTGTGCGATGGATGAGAAAGAAAATTTTTGGAGTGAGTTAGATGAAGTGGTGATGACTGTACCCAAGGATGAGAGACTGGTGATTGGATCAGATTTCAATGGGCACGTTGGTGAAGGGAACAGAGGGGATGAGGAAGTGATGGATAGGTATGGTGTTAAGCAAAGGAATGCAGAAGGTCAGATGGTAATGGATTTTGCGAAAAGAATGGACATGGCTGTGATGAATACGTATTTTAACAAAAGGGAGGAGCATAGGGTGACATACAAGAGTGGAGGAAGATGCACACAGGTGGATTATATCTTATGTAGAAGAGTCAACCTGAAGGAGATTGGAGACTGTAAAGTGGTGGCAGGGGAAAGTGTAGTTAGGCAGCATAGGATGGTGGTTTGTAGGATGACATTGGTGATCAAGAAGAGGAGGATGAGTGTGAGGGCAGCACCAAGGGTCAAATGGTGGAATTTGAAAAAGGGTAATTGTGAGGTGATGTTCAGGGAAGAGTTAAGACAGGCACTGGGTGGCAGTGAAGAGTTACCGAATAGCTGGGTAACTACAGCAGAGCTAGTAAGAGAGATGGCTAGAAAGGTGCTTGGTGTGACATCTGGAAAGAGGAAGGAGGACAAGGAGACGTGGTGGTGGAATGAAGAAGTACAGGAGAGCATACAGAGAAAGAGGTTGGAGAAGAAGTGGGACTGTCAAAGAGATGAAGAAAGTAGACAAGAGTATAAGGAGATGAGGTGCATGGCAAAGAGAGAGGTGGAAAAGGCTAAGGATAAGGCGTATGAAGAGTTGTATAAAAGGTTGGACACTAAGGAGGGAGAAAAGGACCTGTACCGATTGGCAAGACAGAGGGACCGAGCTAGTAAAGATGCGCAGCAGGTAAGGGTGATAAATGATAATGAGGGAAACATATTCACAAGCAAGGAGGGTGTGTTGAGCAGATGGAAAGAGTACTTTGAGGAGTTGATGAATGAAGAGAATGAGAGGGAGAGAAGGTTGGATGATGTGTGGATAGTGAATCATGAAGTGCAGTGGATTAGCAAGGAGGAAGTAAGGATAGCTATGAAGAGGATGAAGAACGGAAAGGCTGTTGGTCCCGATGACATACCTGTGGAAGCATGGAGGTGTTTAGGTGAAATGACAGTGGAGTTTTTAACTAGATTGTTTAATGAAATCTTGGAAAGTGAGAGGATGCCTGAGGAATGGAGAAAAAGTGTTTTGGTACCAATTTTTAAAAATAAGGGTGATGTGCAGAGCTGTAGTAACTACAGAGGGATTAAACTGATCAGTCACAGCATGAAGTTATGGGAAAGAGTAGTGGAAGCTAGGTTAAGAAGGGAGGTGATGATTAGTGATCAGCAGTATGGTTTCATGCCAGGAAAGAGCTCTACAGATGCGATGTTTGCTCTGAGAGTGTTGACGGAGAAGTACAGAGAAGGTCAGAAGGAGTTGCATTGTGTCTTTGTGGATTTAGAGAAAGCATATGACAGGGTGCCTAGAGAGGAGTTGTGGTATTGTATGAGGAAGTCAGGAGTGTCAGAGAAGTATGTAAGAGTGGTACAGGATATGTACGAGGGTAGTGTGACAGCAGTGATGTCTGTGGTGTGAGTGACAGATGCATTTAAGGTGGAGGTGGGATTACATCAAGGATCAGCTCTGAGCCCTTTCTTATTTGCAATGGTGATGGACAGGTTGACAGACGAGATCAGACAGGAGTCCCTGTGGACTATGATGTTTGCAGATGACATTATGATCTGTAGTGAGAGTAGGGAACAGGTGGAGGAGACCCTGGAGAGGTGGAGATATGCTCTAGAGAGAAGAGGAATGAAGGTCAGCAGGACTAAGACAGAATATATGTGTGTGAATGAGAGGGAGGATAGAGGAATGGTGAGGATGCAGGGAGTAGAGGTGGTGAAGGTTGATGAGTTTAAGTACTTGGGATCAACAGTTCAAAGTAATGGTGAGTGTGGAAGAGAGGTGAAGAAGAGAGTACAGGCAGGATGGAGTGGGTGGAGAAGAGTGTCAGGAGTGATTTGTGACAGACGAGTACCAGTAAGAGTGAAAGGGAAGGTCTACAAGAGGGTAGTGAGACCAGCTATGTTATATGGGTTGGAGACAGTGGCATTGTCAAAAAGGCAGGAGTTGGAGCTTGACGAGGCAGAGTTGAAGATGTTAAGATTTGCACTGGGTGTGACGAGGATGGACAGGATTAGGAATAAGTATATTAGAGGGTCAGCCCAGGTTGGAAGGTTTGGAGACAAAGCCAGAGAGGCAAGATTATGTTGGTTTGGACATGTGCTCAGGAGGGATGCAGAGTATATTGGGAAAAAGATGCTAAGGATGAAGCTGCCAGGTAACAGGAAAAGAGGAAGGCCTAAGATAAGGTTTATGGATGTGGTGAGAGAGGACATGCAGGTGGTTGGTGTGACAGAGCAAGATGCAGAGGACAGGAAGAAATGGAAACAGATGATCCGCTGTGGCGACCCCTAGCGGGAGCAGCCGAAAGAAGAAAAAGCTTGTACTCAGAGTTAGGAGTTTAAGGGGTGGATTGATTATTAGGCTAGGTGGGGAGAGTGCAGTTGCATTTCCTGTTAGAGGAAAGGTAGGAATGTAGCTGAGTTTTAAAGTTTTCATGGTTTTCACAAGTCCTTAGAGATGAAGAAAGAGAATTCCATTTTTTAGCTAAGGAAAAGGATAGAAGAAGCTGACCAGCAGGACGACTGGGTTTGTGGACAGTGATTAGGTTTTGGTGAGTAGATCTTAGAGTTCTCTGAGGGGTATAGGGTTGAAGGATGTTGGTTAGTGCTGGGCACTTAGTAGGTTGAAAAGTTAGTCTCTGAGGTGTAGTAATTTGGAGATAGTCTAGATGGTTGGAGAGTTCAAACCAATTTAACAAATGAAGGGCAGTACACTGATGGGAGGAAAATTTGGCTTTGGTTGCAAATTTAGAAATCTTATTATAACAGACTTCCAATTTGGAGGAGAGAGAGGCAAATAGGTTTGTTAGTAGAGGAGCGCCATACATTAGTGAGGGGAGTAGACAGGTAATGGCGAGAGTTTGTCTGGTGGAAGGAGAGAGAAAGTGGTTGTTTCTGTATAGTATGCCAAGTTTTATATGGGTTTTCTCAATGTTGTGCTGGATGTGAGTGCTGAATTTTAGGTGTTCATCAATAGTAACCCCAAGTAGTTTAGCAAAGAGAACAACCTCTATAGTAGAGTTGTTTTGGCTAATAATTTGGAATGAGTTTTTATCAAGAGGGGAAGCTTTTGAGGGAGAGAATAATAGTATTTTGGATTTGTTGGCATTTAGCGAGAGGTGGTTTTGGAGCATCCAGTTTTCAGTGGTGGAGAAAGCAGTTCGGGTCACTGTTTGAAGCTCTAAGAGGTTAGAGGTGCAGCAGACTAAAGCTGAATCGTCTGCATATTGTACAGTTTTGGTGTTGGGTATGGCTTTGTGGAAATCATTAATAAAGATATTGAATAGCATTGGACCGAGTATGGATCCCTGGGGTACCCTAGTGGGGGTAGGAAGGAAGGTTGAGTTGTCTTTCCCCCATTACACAGCTTGAAACCCGTCAGAGAAGTAGCTTGAGAACCAGGATAAGGCATTCTGGGAGAGATTAAGGTTAGGACGATGGGTCAGGAGATGGGTGTGGGAGACGGTATTGAATGCCTTGGACAGATCTAGTAGAACTGTTGATACTATGTTTCCAGAGTCACGGGTAAGATTTATTGTGTCTAAGAAGGAGAGAAGGGCAGTGATAGTGCTATGGCCAGGTTGGAAGCCGTGTTGGGTCGGAGTGATTAGTTGATGGCTAGGAATGGCATAAGCTGAAGGTAGATGCATTTTTCCAGATGTTTTGAGATTGGGGAGAGGATAGCTATGGGGCGGTAGTTAGAGATGCTATTGTTTTTGCCTCCTTTATGGAGAGGTAGAATAAAGGCAGCCTGCCATAATTTGGGCACATAAGAGTCCTGCATGGATCTATTGATCAAGATGCTAATGGAGAGAGCTATACCATCTGAGGCTATTTTTAGGAAGGAAGATGGGATATTGTCAGGGGCATTGGAGCATGGTTTTAATTTAGAGAGTAATTTTTTATGCGGGAGGTTGAGATGGGTTTAAGTTCAAATATTGGAGGAGGACTGGGGGCAGAGGGTGGTGTAGGGGATGAGGAAGATTGGATAGGTTGAGGGGAAGGGTTATTGTTAGGGAAGGTCTTGGTCATTTCTGGCTATGGAGTTGGTGAAGAAGGAGTTGAATAGAGAGGCTATTTTAGGATCAGATTTGCTGGTATCAGGGCAGAGGTTGTTTTGGTACCTGGGTTGAGAAGAGAATTAATGGCATTCCAGAAATGTTTGGTGTTTTTTGATTGGTTAGACTGGAGTTTGATATAGTAGGACTTTTTGTCTCTGATAATTTGTTTTTTAGTGAGGTTGTGGAGTTGTTTATATTTAAGAAAAGTTTCTGGCTGTTTATTTTGATGGTATGTTTTCCAGGATTTATCTCTTTGTAGCATACGTTTTTTGGTATCTTTGGTTAGCCATGGGATGGTCTTGGTTTTTACTCTTTTTGTTCTTGGTGGAGCTAGGGAGTTGAGGATGTTTATGAAGGTTGAGTTGAAAAATTCTACGGCATTGTCAAGTGGAAGAGTTTTTAGGGGGTTCCAGTATGTTTGTTTTAGGGAGTCAGAGAAAGTAGTGGGGTTAAAGTTTGTGAGATTACGTGTGTGAATATATTGGTGTAGGTGAGGAGAGGAGTGGGTAGCTTGGTGTATGAAAGCTGGCAAGTGGTCTCCTATAGGGTCAGGTATAATGCCAGAGTTTAAGACTTTATTAGGATGGGATACTAGGCTCCAGTCCAGTGTGGTACCTGGGGGAGTTTGTTTTGTTGGGTCTGGTATTCGAGTTAGTTAGTTGGGTATAGTTAAATAGATTGATGGATATGGTGGGATTAGAGTTGTTATTTTATTCCAATCGATATTTACATCTCCAAGTATGAAGGTCTCTAGCTTAATATTGGTAGAGGTCCAGAGAAGAATTTCTTCAAGAGTAGTGGTGTTATTACCAGGGGGGATGTAGAGGGCAATGATATAAATGTTTCTGTGGTTATTTATTTTAGGAGGCCTATTACTAGTTTTGCATTTTTGAATGGGGGGATAGGATTGGGGTAGGGAGTGATGGATAGCAGGTTAGGGTAGATTAAGGCCACCCCACCCCCTTTTCTATTTAAGTGATCGTGTCTGAGGGATTGGAATCCAGGAGGGAGGATTTCAGAGTCACAAATATGTGGTTTTAGCCAGGTTTCTGAGATGGCTACAGTGTCAGGTAGGTTGTAGTTTAGCCAAGCATGAAAGTGGGCTACTTTATTTCTTAGACTTTGGGCATTGATGGTGAAGAATTTGAGGTATTTATGGTTGGTTTTATTGCTTGTGACAGGGAGATTGGGACTAGAGGAAGTATTTGGTCCAGGATTTGGGTGTATGTCCCCTGCTAAGCAGAGGTAGTTGAGGAAGGGTAGTAGTACTTTAGATTTGGTCTTTAATAGTTGTGGACAGTAAGGTATTAGTTTAGGTTTGGAGTATTTAATTGAGGGGGGGGAGTTTTATCCTGAAGTAGTGGAGCGGGTTGGGTTAAACTAGAGAGGTGGATATGTTGTGGAAGTGTGTTTTAATGGGATGAGGAAGGAGGTTGGGGGGGTAGGACAGAATGGAGGTGTGGAGTTGGTTATAGGAGTTGGAGGTAGCATGGTATAAAGGGAGTAAGAATAGAATGCAGATAGATGGGGTGAGAATGGTTTGAGGTAGAAGACAAGGCATTGTAGAGGAGTATGTGTGTATATTTGCAGTATAAAATGAGTAGGGCAGATTGTATATGTGTATAGATGGAGTAGAAATAGATGTTTATAGGGACTTTGATGGGTGGGGTTGGAGAGGTTGTGATTGGCAGGTGGAGGTAGAGAGGGGAGAGGTTACAGAGTGGAGATGATTGGTTGGTTAAGAGAGGGAGGGGTTTGGAGTTGAAATAAATGTAGAAGTGGTGGGGTCAGGAGAAAATTGGGAGTAGGGTGGGGGGGGGGAAGAGCCCATAGGGCAAACAGAGCAGGAAGAGCTGGAGAGAAGGTGGCTGTCAGAAACAAATCAGCCAGCTGTAGCTGAAACGAGGGAGCTTAGGAGGAGTACAGGAACAGCAGAGGTGAGTCTAGGCTGGCGAGTGTGGGGGGAGAAAGGCAATAAAACAATGCACAAGTCAAAGTAGGCCAGTGGGGTAAATATGCTATGAGAGTGGGGGATTGCTTGGGAGAGAACAGAAAAATGATGTGTGATCTTTACACTATAAGTGGTTGAGCAGTGCCACCTAGTGGCAAAATATATAAAATGCAGCTAGGTGGGTAAGGGAATTAAGGGACAAACAAAAAAATGCTGTAGGCTGCTTAGCAAGCGTGGGGAAAAGCACAGACACTACAGTAATTGTTAGATATAAAGTTAGTTAAATGTGGAGCCCAGCAAGGAACAGAGGTAAGATTTCAAATAAGGGAGGGACTAAGACACGGTTGGGTACTAAACTTAATGTTACAGTAGTACCAGGACACCGGCTCCTGGAGCTTAAGAAAGCCAGGTTAGGCTGTAATAGGTCATGTGGGGGAGGACAAAATAGACCAGAAAAAGTGGTGGATAACCAACAGTATAATGAAAAGGGCTGGCCCTGATTAGGCTGCAATTGTTCTTGTGAGCATAGCTCTCATCCTTCCATCTCTAAAATGAGGAACACTAGCCCTCATAATGTGGAACAAATGGGCAAAATGTGGAACACCTACTAATGGCTTACTAAGAACTTTAACTAGGAAGGTCATAGGATGGTTAAAATAAGCTGTTTTTCTTATAAAGAAGATCTTTTAATGAATCAATATGATTCATTTCTATTTACAATGGATTTCACTTAAAACATTCCTAACACTGAATGTGTGACAGAGTCTTTCAATGTGGAACTTTGAAAACCTTCGAGGAACGTGAACTTCTTAAGACCCCAAATGAGGTACATTCCTTGTAATGAGGTACATTTGAGAGGTATGCATGTAGGGAGGGGGAGGATTAGAATAGACCACAAAAGTGGTGGATAGCCAATAGTATTATGAAAAGGGCTGACCCTGATTTCACAGATAAGTAAGTCTACGGAAACAATAAGAAAAGGCAGTAGGTACTCTGACTTGCTTGTTTTGCATACCTGTCTTACTGAAATAAAATAAACCAATTTTACCAAGGATTTCTGTGGAAATTAGGAAGATAAGAATTTATAAGAAAAATGTTTAGTAGAAGCAGCAAAACAGCAGAGCATAAAAATTGTTCTAACTGTAGTCTGTCTTTATATGCTGTGTTAAGTACAGAATGGGGGGGGGGGGGGCAGCTAATGTCCTGAAACAATCAGGAAAAACAGTAAGTACTTTGGACTTACTTGATTTGCATACCTTTCATTTGAAATAAAACACACTTGTGACCAGGAGTATGTGGGATTTAGAAAGACCACAATTTATGGGAGAAAGGGTTTAGTAATACTTGAAAAACAGCAGGGCTTTCAAAAAGTTGAAACAGCTTGCAAAGGGAGACTGCTGTTAGGATGTACAGTATGGGGAGGGGGCAAGCTAATGTCTGTGATGGAGTGCTTTACTTAAAATAGAAATTAAACAAGGGCTAGCAATTAATTTTGTTTAGAGGATAAACCATACTTTCTGTATATTTTGAAAATAACACTCACCCCAAGGTTCTGTTAAAGACCACTGCAGGCCAATAGATCAAACTTGGCTTGGCGGGTATCCATGGAAAGTAGATTAGAACAATTTGGATGGTCAGGTATTTCTCGCAGAGGATGCTGCTGCTCTGGAACAGACTCCCCACCCACATACAACAAAGTTTAGCCCTGTTTGCAGGTGACATTGTGATCTGTAGTGAGAGTAGGGAACAGGTGGAGGAGACCCTGGAGAGGTGGAGATGTGCTCTAGAGAGAAGAGGAATGAAGGTCAGCAGGACTAAGACAGAATATATGTGTGTGAATGAGAGGGAGGATAGAGGAATGGTGAGGATGCAAGGAGTAGAGGTGGCAAAGGTGGATGAGTTTAAATACTTGGGATCAATATTTTTATTTATTTTTATTTTATTTTACATTTGTTGACCAGGCTAGTCTAGCTGGACATGCATCCGTTTTCAGCAGAGGCCCGGGGAGAAAAGCTCCAACACTAGCAGTAAACAAAAATTAACATAAAACAACGATATGAATAAAAAAGTACAAAGGTAGTCTTGTTTAAAAACAAATAACAAAAACAGACAGTTATATAGGACTAAAATTAAAGGATACGCATCATATTAAAGTTAGACTAACAAAAACAGATATGCAAAACACAAAGATAGAATTGCATAAAAGAGAAAGAATTTATAGTATAGCCTATTTCTAAGATGTAAAATGTCAAAAATTGACAATAGTTCAGAGTAATGGTGAGTGTGGAAGAGAGGTGAAGAACAGAGTACAGGCAGGATGGAGTGGGAGTGTCAGGAGTGATTTGTGACAGACGAGTACCAGTAAGAGTGAAAGGGAATGTCTACAAGAGTGTAGTGAGACCAGCTATGTTGTATGGGTTGGAGACAGTGGCATTGACAAAAAGGCAGGAGTTAGAGCTGGATGTGGCAGAGTTAAAGATGCTAAGATTTGCACTGGGTGTGAAGAGTATGGACAGGATTAGGAATCAGTATATTAGAGGGTCAGCCCAGGTTGGAAGGTTTGGAGACAAAGCCAGAGAGGCAAGATTACATTGGTTTGGACATGTGCTGAGGAGGGATGCTGAGTGTATTGGGAAAAAGATGCTAAGGATGAAGCTACCAGGTAACAGGAAAAGAGGAAAGCCTAGGATAAGGTTTATGGATGTGGTGAGAGAGGGCATGCAGGTGGTTAGTGTGACAGAGCAAGATGTAGCGGACAGGAAGAAATGGAAACAGATGATCCCCTGTGGCGAACCCTAATGGAAACAGCCGAAAGAAGATGATGATCCCTGTCCATATTCAAGCACAACTTATATCTATAGATGGGAAACATAAAATTTACCCCAGGACTCTCCCTTTACTACTAATGGAAAGAGACAGCTCCTAAATGCATCATTTAATTCATAGGTCCCCTCAAATTATCTATGGTATGATCCCAGTTATTCTCATTAGGGGTAATATATAATTATTAACCAACAATGGGCAAGGCCAGTCTACACCAAATGGGATAGGTTAATTCAAGCATGAAGAGGGAAGTTGTCTAGGCTTAAAATGGCCCATAATAACAGCTAGCTTAGTGGCAAACAATGGACCTATGAACCACTACACTTTAAACAATAGTTGTTATGTTGATTATGATAAGCTCATGGACATTGTTTTTGGCTAAGTTTAGAACTTACTTTGCTTTATATTCTGGTTCTGCAAAGTTGGTTATATGTTGTCTCAGTTTACGGCCAAATTATTCAAATTCTTCATATTTCATTGAAAGCCAGTGTGTTTTCATTTGTATAAAAAGAGGCACTTATTAGTCCAAACTTTAAGAAGCCATCATCAGATGCAGGCCAAGAGAATTACTGCCCTCTTCTAAACCTGCCTTTTGTTGGAATTATATTAAAATGATCTATGCTCATCTGTAATCATGTCTGAAATTGTATTCTGGATTGGTCCTACTTGATCTCTGACAAGTTTTTGACACTGTGGGCCATGGATTCCACTTTGATCTTCTAAAGTCATAATGTGGTTAATCAGGCACTGTGCTTGAGTTCTTTGTCTAATACCTCTTGTGATAGACTCAGCTAATAAAGTTATTATAGCAATAACAATGGACCTATGAACCTCTAAATTTAAACAATAGTTGTTATGTTGATTATGATAAGCTCATGGACATTGTTTTTGGCTAAGTTTAGAACTTACTTTGCTTTATATTCTGGTCCTGCAAAGTTGGTTATATGTTGTCTCAGTTTATGGCCAAATTATTCAAATTCTTCATATTTCATTGAGAGCCAGTGTGTTTTCATTTGTATAAAAAGAGGCACTTATTAGTCCAAACTTTAAGAAGCCATCATCAGATGCAGGCCAAGAGAATTACTGCCCTCTTCTAAACCTGCCTTTTGTTGGAATTATATTAAAATGATCTATGCTCATCAGTAATCATGTCTGAAATTGTATTCTGGCTTGGTCCTACTTGATCTCTGACAAGTTTTTGACACTGTGGGCCATGGATTCCACTTTGGTCTTCTAAAGTCATAATGTGGTTAATCAGGCACTGTGCTTGAGTTCTTTTCCATTAGTATAACTCTTACAACGTGAACGCTAGCCAATCAGCGTGCTGCGTTTAGAATCATGGTATAATTTTGAATATATCAGATTCCTAATCACTGTAGTGTAGTGAGCCCTAGGATTTTATTTTGACCCCCCCCCTGTATTTTAGTGCATATGTGTTGCTCTGCAGGGAGGTTATTATGACATTCAAGTATACACTGCCTACTCTCCAGCTGTAGAGGACTGCTTGGATTATGTCCTTTACTGGATGACATAGTCATTTGAAGCTCAGTCCATTTAAGACCAAAGCAGTACTGGTGCACACCACCCTCTACCAATTTCATCTTCCTCTTGTGTCTCTGTTAATTATTCATGGGGAGGGGAGAATCAGTTGGAATATGTATGTCCTGTTCCAAGCCCTGGGTGTTGTTACTGATGATAAGCTGACACTATAAAATAGGGTGTCAGGCATTATCAAGCCATTTTATTTTGTCTTAAGAATATAGCTGAGATCATGTGCAATATTCTATCTTTGAACCTTGAGATGATGATTCATGTTCTGATTTTGACCCTGCTCTCCTATTGGAATGTCCAGTACCTTGGGCTATCAGATGGTGATCTAGGCTACTTGCATTTGTTTAGAATTCTGATGCAAAGATGTTGACTGATACACCCTGGATGTGTCATATCACACCTGTGTAGAAGGATCTGTACAGGCTACCAGTTGTGGCCTGATTTTTTTACGTATGTCTTATATGACTTGGGTCCTGCCATTTGAAAGCCACTGCATTTTCAGTGGAGGGGCTGCTGGCTGTTACAGGTGTTCATCTAGAGACAACAGTTAAAATTTCTTTTGTCCACCTTGCTACATTCCTTTGGAATAAGGAACCTACCCTGATCTGGGCATATGAATTGAAGCCCTCCTTTAGAATGTCCCTGAATTACCATCTCTTCAGGTGGGTCTAATGTAATCATAGAAAGGGCAACTCCTCTGCCTTCAGAACTTGACATTTTTGTTTGAGGTTTAAATCAACTTTAATTATTTATTTGGCATTCTAATTAAATGATAATTAGTGACACATTGTATTACTCAGGGAAATCTATTATTTTGTAGGGGAAACACCTATGTTTAGACATTTGAATACTTAAAAATATTAATAATATAAGAAGAAATGGACATTTCCATTATCAAGGACATACTAGTAAAACCAAAAATGGCAAGCAGCACTGTAAGCAGAGTTGTAGGACCGATAACTTTCCAATAAACGCAATTTAATAATGAAATACAATACACTAACACAATAAACTGAGCACTTTCGGTAGGATCAGTGCCCTACCTTCTTCAGATACCATACCGGTCAATTAACAGGGTTTTTAAAATCATTAGAAAGCCATAATTAAGCAATTAACCAAATGCCAGAATAACTCAACTTGTCCTTAAAGGTGCAGTGGATAGCTTGGTGCTATGCTCTACCATATGTAAACCAATATAAGCACACTTTTCTCAAATTTGATAAATAAAAAATGCTGTATATTCTTGCCTAAAAAGTCAAACATAAAATCTATTAAATACAATTAATATAATTGTGTAAATATAATATAAATTTAGTATGGATGTCCAATGTTTTTCAAAAAGATGAATAAATAAATAAATAAATAAATTTAAATCTATATGCAGTATGTATAAAATACTGTATAATATATTATAATATGTTATAAAATGTATCTAAAACCTATAAATAAGTATGTTAAAAATCTTCACATCCATTCAAATCTTCAGGTCCTACAGCACTTATTTCTACCTTTATGGATAGTATACAATCCATGACTGATTTCTTCGAATTTACTTATAAATTTGATGAAATGGAAATTAACTATTTAGATGTTTATCTTGTCAAGGAAATAACCAATAGAAGATATAAGAGTGTAATACATAGAAAACCATCCTATTCAAATTCTTTCTTACATTTTACAAGTAGTCACCCCTTTCACCAAAAAAAGGCCGTAGTGAAGGGACAATTAGTGAGAGCGGCTAGGATGGTCACTGATGATACAGATTTCTATTTGGAGTGTTCACTTCTTATATAGTGTAAAACATCTGACTCACAAAAACTAATCTAGTTTCTAGGGTATGCTGTAAATGTAGATAAAGCAGTGTTTACTTTTGTATTCAACATTAATAGCATGTCTGAGAATTGTTTTTAATGCTACACACTGATTCTTTTATCTCCCTACAGAAATATGTGAGGAGGAAATACTTCATTCTTAAGGATTATATGATTACGTAATAACAACAGAGTGGATGAATGACTTACAGTAGGGTATGCATATACCTATCAGACTCTGATTATGAAAAATGCATTGCCTTTAAAAACCTGTAACAGAGATTCAGCAGAAGAGAATATTTTTTGTTTTTGTTTTATCGAACTAGAAGGTCTACAAATGCTAGATCCACTACAACCAGTGACAAGGAATCTATGCTTTGGGTATTTAAGGAATAACATATGTACTATATCTCTCAACCGGCAGACATTGAAAATCTGAAAAATGGCTTTTGATAAGTAGGTGCATTTAGGCAAAATCTGGGAAGTTAATTGGCATAATATTTGCATAACTACTCCCCCTTCTAATTGTGGGATACTACCACTCATAAACCCAAGTTTAAAAAACTGAGACTGAAAAATATGATATGAATCCACTACATCCCAATACAAAACTGCACCAACAACTAATTCTGTTTCAACATTTCAGCCACTGCCTTATCACAAGCATACTTTACACAATATATTTTTATTTTATGATACACTCTTTCTTATCTAGGTAGCACTCACACTGATAATGTTCAAGGGCACTATCTCTACTCTCTTTATCCTTCATAAACATATGACACTCTATCTCAACTCACTTACTCTGACAATATCATAAATTTACTAAATCAGTCTACAGTTAATACATTCTGCTTTTGTTGTGTACATATCCTTTAACATTTATCTTGACTTTTGACAGAAAAAAAAATCACATGAAGAAATTAAGTAGACAGACAATGCATACCTTTGCTTTGTTAATTTGTAATTGGTTTTCTTGTATTGGGGCATTAACTTTAGCACAACTTTCAACTGCCCAAAAAAATACAGAACGTCCAGAGTTTTGACATGTATTCTTGGTCTGTTCCTCATAAAATCTGTGGTTTTCTGGCAAATTATTGAACATAGAAGTTAATAAATAATGTCAGTATTGCAATTTGAGAATTCATGGCCTTCAGAAAATGCATATTAATGCAAAACCTGTTATTTTACAATTTTTATAAGTTTCACATTCTATAATGAGGTCACTGCAGTGATCCAAACGTTCCACTGTGACAAGGCTGGAACAGTTGATGAGATCTGACTAGAAATGCTGGCACTAGACATTGTTGGCATATCATAGGTAGCAGACCATTTAACATTCCAGTAAAATAATGCACGGTGACTATATTTTTGAGTGCTTTTATCTTTTTTAATATAAAAATGAGCCTTCTTCAGAAATACAACACAAGCAGCAATAATCATTTATATACTCATTTTAAAATCACACAATATAATATCAGTCAGTATAATTATTCTATAAATGTGTTAATTTCAAACATTATAAAATAATATGCGCCACTGTTCTAAGGGTCTTATCTTTAATAAAATGCTCCTATTGGGGAAGAGTTTTCATTTTAGGTGGGTGAATAGGATTTAAATGTATTTGTCATTGCTACTACACATACACACACACACACACACACACACACACACACACACACACACACACACACACATATATATATATATATATATATTCTAAAACTGAATCAGCTTAACTATCCTTTACTCTAATTACCAGATTATTCAAGACATAAAATGCACATGTCCTAAAATGAACATAGTTACTTCTATACTTATAAAGTGCATTCATATTCAGTGTGCATTTGATGGCATTTAACTGTCTCCCTCTCTCTCTCTCTCTTACATACAAACACAGACACACACACATGCAGTAAAACAACTTTCTTATAGTTTGCCCAATGTAAAAAGCTTGACATTTCACACATATAACACAGTAAACAACATTGTCAGAGTTACAGATAAAATTACTTTTAGATCTTTAGTGACATGTAATGAATGTCACAACAATAGAAGAACCTTGACTAACATATCAAAAGTTTTTAAAAAATCTGGGTATGTCCCTGTGATGCCCGTGCCCTGGCCCAGCAATCAAGGAGCCTCAATCCTCACCACTAACAACAGAGAGGTTGTCTCATATAAGAGCAAAGGAGAAGAAATACACACAGTAAAGAGCAATTTCCCTTAAGAGCACACAGAGATCACAGTCAATCCGGGCCTGGTCACTCCCTTGCTCCCCAGGTCCCCAATAAGACTCCCCACTGACACAGCTATAGGGTACAGATCTCAGCCTAGCTGGCAAGCTAACCTCCAGTACACTCTCTGTCCAACCAGTGCTTTGTGTCCCTGCCCAAGTAGCTGACACACACACACACTTTGAGATAAGTATTTATACAACTTCACAGACACTCTTGGGAAAGGCTGACAGATTCTCCAGCTGTGCCCCTTTACCCAGACTATACAGTAGTAATTACTGCCACCACCAGCTAATAATTATCAGCTACCAAAAGCCCTTAAAAGGGTGTCCAATTATTAATGTGCACTATTATTATCCAATGGTAAGGCTTATTAGAGTGGCTTTGTACAATAAACTCTATAAATATGCAATATACTCTAGACCTTAACTTATCTCTACATAAACCAGCCACAGTTAAAAGGTTTTTAAAAATATTTAATAATAAATACTAAAAATACTAGACAATACTACTACACCACCGTGCTATTCAAGAGTTCAGAGATCACACAGAAACTTAAAACAATACAGTAGGAAAGTTCTGATATAACAGAAAAACACTTAGTTCTAAACTTTCTAATTTCTAGCTATTTCTACAAGAAAACACACTTCTAAGATAACTTACTTAAGACAACAGGCAATGCTGAGGTTGGATATCAAGACAAAAATGCTCAATAATCTCTGGTTCTTACTGTTTAAATTGAAACTGCAGTTCTCCTAAAACATTACATCATTTGTTTACACTTTCCTGGTTCCCAGGCCACACTGAAACTGCATTTACATTCTTTTACACTTAGAGCAATAAAGGACATTCCACATGTAAATTCTAGTCATTAATTTTAGCCTTAAAACAATAGGCAGGATGTTTACTCCAGACTCACCGTCTCCAAATTCTAACTTCAAAGGACATACAAAACATAATTTTAATTTCAAAGAACATTTGAAATGTTTGGCTTAGTTTTCCTTACAGCAGATGGCAATGTTGCTACAATCTTGAAGTTCACATTTTATAGTGTTTTCTTTCATTTAAGAAACAAGCCTGTATGTTATATTTATATTTACAAATGCCAGAAATATGTATCAAATTCTATTTGAGTAGGCTGGTAGCCTTCACCCTTCTCTACCAGCCATCACATCTCTCCCCCGCCCCGCCGGGGAACTCAAGCTAGTTTTTCAAGTGACCCTTGATAAACGCTGCTTGAGAGGGTTAGCTCTATCTGGGGGTACCTCACCCCATTCACTGTCTTGAGAGCCCATCTGCATTGGCATTGCTAACTCCACTTTGGTGCTGCACTGACATATCATATGCTTGCAACCCCAGACTCCATCTTAGCAACTTGGCATTTTGCTGACTGACTTTGTTTAACCATGTTAGAGGGTTGTGATCTATCATAACAGTGAATTTTCTTCCATACAGATAAGGCTGAAGTTTCTGCAGTGCCCACACTATGGCTAGACATTCCTTTTCTACAGCTGCATAGCATTTCTCTCAGGGTTGGAGCCTATGACTGAGATAAACCACTGGGTGCTCTTCTCCCTCTGAAGAAATCTGGCTAAGTACAGCCATAGTTTGAAGCATCTACCTGCAAAACAAATTCTTTGCTGTAATCTGGACTGGCTAACACAGGGAGTCCTCCCAAAGCTTCTTTAAGCTTCTGAAATGCTTGCTGACATACTGGAGTCCACACTACCTTATCTGGCCTGTTCTTCCTTGAGGGGAGCAGCTATGGTACTATAACTGGGGATAAACTTTCTGTAGTACCCTGCTGTCCCTAAAATGCCCTCACCTTCTTTTTAGTAACAGGTGCAGGCTACGCCTGAATGGCTTCCACTTTGGCAGGTTCTGGCCTTATCTTACCATTCCCCACTCTATGTCATAGGTTGGAGACCTCTGCTATACCCATCTGACATTTTCTTGGCTTAATGGTCAACTCTGCCCTCTGTAGTCTGCCCGGCACCTCCCTGACATGCTGAAGGTGCTCTGGCCAAGAATGGCTGTAGATGGCAATATCATCTAGGTAGGCAAGGGCAAACCATCCTGCTCCTGCTAGGATATTATCTACCAGCCTCTGGAAAGTTGCTGGGGCATTCTTCATCCCAAATGGGAACTCATACAAGCCAAAAGGAGTCACAAAGGCTGACTTTTCTCTAGCACTGTGAGTCAAGGGCACATGCCAGTAACCCTTGGTAAATCAATGGTTGTAAGATCCTTAGCCCCACCCAGCTGCTCTAGGACTTCATCTGTTCTAGACATGGGGTAAGCATCCGACTCTGTCGGACTATTTAATTTCCTGTAATCCACACAGAACCTGGTGCTGCCATCCTTCTTTGGCACCAGCACCACTGGGGAGGCCCAGGGACTGTCGGACTCTTGAATCACCCCTAGTTCCAACATCTCCTGTACCTCCTCCCTCAGAGTCTGTTTGACTCTGTAAGGCACCCTATAAAGGGCCTGCCTAGTAAGCCTTTGTGGTCCTGTATCTACCTGGTGCTGCACCCGGTGGGTGCACCCTGGTTTCCCAGTGAACATATCCCCAAATTCCTGCAACACTGCTTGGATTTCTCGAACCTGGGTAGATGATAGCTGTTGGGACATTACTACCCCTTCCACTGAGGTGTCAACCCGAGCCTCACTGAGGAGATCAGTCCTTATATCTCCCTCAGACTTCTCCTGCAATCCACTGCAAATGCTCATCACAAGGGCCTCCCTATCATTGTAAGGTTTCATCATGTTAACATGGTACAATTTGTGCCCCTGCCTCCTGCCTAGCAGTTCCACCATGCCGTTAACATCACTTACCTTTCTTACCACCTTGTAGGGACCCTCCCAAGCTGCTTGCAGCTTGTTGTGTCTGACAGGAATGAGAACCATTAGCTGCTGCCCTACAGCATACTCTCTAGTTTGAGCATTCCTGACATACCACACCCTTTTCTGCTATTGGGCTTCTGCCAAGTTCTCTTGGACCAAGCCCATGAGTTCCCAAGCCTTGTCCTGAGGTTTATGACGTGTGCCACAACAGACTCCTTGTGAGACTCGCACTCATCTTCCCACTCAAATTAAATCTAGAGGTCCCCTCACCCTATGCCCATACAGCAACTCAAAGGGTGAGAAACCTGTGGATTCCTGAGGAACCTCTCTGTAAGCAAAAAATAGATGGGTCAAATATTTGTCCCACTCCCTCTTAACTTGATCTGCAAATGCCCGTATCATGGACTTGATTGTAGAGTTTAACCTCTCAACAAGACCATTAGTCTGGGGATGGTATGGGTTGGTCTGCATGTGCTTAACCCCACAGGACTTCCACAGACAAGCCAGCAGGTCTGACATGAAATTGTCACCTCTGTCAGACAGTATTTCATTTGGGAAACCCACCCTGCTGAAAATCTCTAACAAAGCATTTTCCACCTTCTCTACCTCAATAGAGGACAAAGCCACTGCCTCAGGATATCGTGTAGCATAATCCACCACCACTAGGATATACTTTTTCCCTGTGGAACTTGGCGTACTCAGAGGACCCATAATAACCATAGCTACCCTCTGAAATGGCTCCTCAATCACAGGTAAAGGCATCAAAGGAGCACTCACCTTGTCTCCTGCCTTGCCTACCTTTTGGCACTGCTCACAGGTCCTGCAGTACCCTGTTACATCTCTGGAAATTCCAGGCCATTAGAAGTTCTGCATAATATGTCTCTTTGTACATTTTATGCCCATATGACCTGTAAAGGGAATATCATGGGCTATGGCTAGAAGTGCCAGATGGTAGGCTCTAGGCGCTACCAACTGCTGTACTCTCTCACCTTCTAGCCCTCCAACAGGGGTCCACTCTCTGTGTAGTAACACTTTGTCCCAGTAGACATATTCCCCCTTCCCTTGAGAATCAGGTGCCTCCCTAGCTACCTGCCTCAGGCCTCGCAATGAAGGGTCTGAGAGCTGAGCCTGTCTCAACTTTCTCCCTGTAATCCTTCCCAGCTCCCCTTCCACAGGAAGTCTGGCATCCTCTGACAGTGGTGCCTCACTGTCAGCCTGGGTACTACTACTCACCTCTACGTTTGCAGTTAACCTGTCCAAGGGAACATCAGTACCCACAAGCAGCTGTGGCTCACATTCAGTCTCACTGCTACAAAGTATCTCCCTTCCTGAAGTAACCACCTCACCAGTCCTGGCTGCAAGTATGCAGTCTGTCTGGGTCTCTCCCAGACTACCAGACCCACTTGCTTGTCTCCTAGCCTGACCGTGTGTAATTGCATAAGTACATGGTACTGCCTCATCCAAATCCTTCCCTTTCAGGACATCTGCAGGATGGTAGTTTAGTATCCCTGTTGTCTCAAGACAACCCACTATTGGCATTTTGTCTTTCCCACTTACTGGCTCCCTCACCTTTGGTTCCCCACCTTGCCTCCGTGGACACCTGTATGCCACATGGCCTCACTGGTTGCATTCAAAACATTTAACCCTAGCTCCTGGACATGTACCTGGACTAGTGGCTTCCCCTGCTACTGGCAGAGTCTGTTGGGGCAGTCTGTGCTACTTGCCATGGGTTCCTTTAGACCCATGAGCAGTACTGGGGGTCCCCTTCCTGTGCAGGGCTGCCCTGCTGGCCAGGTATAGGTCTCCCTTCTTCCCCAACTTATCTGAAGTAGCACATTGTCTATCAGCTAACCAGATCCTCATGTCCTCAGGTAAAGTGCTAAGGGCTTGTTCCCTTACCAAAAGGTCTGCCAGCCCTTCAAAAGTGGTGACCTGACATCCACTCACCCAGCTATGAAAATAAGTGCTCAGTTCAGCAACATATTCACACACACTTTCATCAGCCTTACGTCTATGCTCACAAAACATTTTCCTATACATTTCAGGTGTTAGCTTAAAACATTCTAAAATACATTTATTTATAGCAGTATAATCAAAACATGCAATGTCAGACATTTTAGCCAATGCATTTACAGCTTTACCATGGAGTAAGGGGGTTAGGAACCATACCCAGAGCCTTTGGTCAACACTATATTTTTTGCATACCCTCTCAAACATATGAATGAAACTATCAAAATTATCCCACTCTTTAAATTGCAGAGAAATTTACTGACTTGTTGTGCTTCTGGGGTCCACTTACTCCCTTCCCCATTACCTCCATGACTCTGGCGAAGAGTCAGCATTTCTCTCTCATGCCTCCTCTGAAGCACTTTTCCTTGGCTTCTATCTCCAAACACCTGGCTTCCAACTCAAGTCTCTTTAGCTCCAGCTGGATTTTTAAGTCCACTGCAGAAAGGTTGAGCTGTCCATTCTCCGAGGATATTGTATCTTCACTGCCAGTCTGCTTGTCCTCCTGGATGCTGTTTTCTGATGCAGCTGTAACCAAGGCTGCGATCAGGTCTGCCTTAGTCAGGTTTACATGCACCAGTCCCCTAGCCTGGCACATCTCCACCAGCTGGCTCCTTGTCAGCTTTCCATACACATGTCCTGACATGCTGCCTGCTCACCCTGACTAACTAAGCTAACAAAAGAAATAAAACAATTGTGATCTGAAGTCTGAGTATTCACTGCGTGGCTGATTTAGAGTACAAAACACCTTCATAGATCACTGTACATAAGCTACAGGATTCACTGTACCCACACCACTACAAGTCAATTAGTATTTGCCAACTAATTAATATGTGATATGGATATCCACCATCACTACAAATGTGAAGTGGATCCCACCACTGCAAACCACATGTGATGCCCATGTCCTGGCCCAGCAATCAAGGAGCCTCAATCCTCACCGCTAACACCAGAGAGATCGTCTCATATAAGAGGAAAGGATAACAAATACAAACAGTAAAGTGCAATTTCCCTTATGAGCACACAGAGATCACAGTCAGTCCTGGGCTGGTCGCTCCCTTGCTCACCAGGTCCCCAATAAGACTCCTCACTGGCACAGCTATAGGGCCCAGATCTCAGCCTAGCTGGCAAGCTAACCTCCAGTACCCTCTCTGTCCAACCAGTGCTTCATGTCCCTGCCCAAGTAGCTCACACACACACACACACACACACACACACACACACACACACACACACACACACACACACACACACTTTGAGATACGTATTTATACAACTTCACAGACACTCCTGGGAAAGGCTGACACAGATTCTCCAGCTACGCCCCTTTACCCAGACTATTCAGTAATAATTACTGCCACCACCAGCTAATAATTGTCAACTACCCAAAGGCCCTTAAAAGGGTGTCCAGTTATTACTGTGCACTATTATTATCCAATGGTTCATAGGTTCATAGGTCTGTACTAGGCTAATGGCACTGGAGCCTTTACAAGCCTAGCCGATAGGATTACCCTGGCATCATGCCACCTACCGTTAGTTCCCAGTGCCTCTGTCGAACAGAGCCACTGGAGTGATCCCCTGTGTGAATTTTCTATTTCCCATCCACTCATCAAGATTTCTCTTGAAGAGGGTCAGTGAGGCGCTCCGCTTGACATGTATGAGAAGTCTGTTCCATAGCAAGGGCAGTCTCTGGGTTATGAACCTGTCCCTCCAGCTTGTTCTGTTGATGGTGGTAATGAGATTGAGGTCTCTGGAGCGTGTAGTGCAGAGGGATTGGGATTTCTTTAGATGTAGCATTTCTAACAGAGCTGGGTCAAACATGGCTTTGTAAATCAAGCAGAGATCACCTCTAAGTAGGTGATATGAGACAGAGAATAGTTGGAGTTTTTTGAATCTGTCCATATAGGACAAGTATTTAAGGCCTAGGATCCTCTTTGTGAGGTACTTTTGCCGTCTCTCCAGTTGTTGCAGGTGTCTAGTGAGGTACATGCGAAATGGGGCATTGTACTCGATGATTGGCCTAATGAGGGAAGAGTAGAGGGAGACAATGACCTCTTTCTTCCTAGATGCAAAACCCACAGTAATGAGATGTACCACATAGAAGGACTTTCTGACCATAGTGGCAATGTGGTGGTCAAAAGAGAGGTTGCTGTCAACCTGTATTCCCAGATCTCTTATGATGCCTTCTGTGTTCAGTGGACTACCATTGATGTGGTAATTCATGGGAACTGTGTTTTTCCCAAAGGGGATGATGACACATTTTTGGCATTGAGCTTAAGGCCATGGTTCTGACACCAGTCGTTGGTCTCAGTGCGGCCTTTCTGTAGGATCACCAGTCATTGGTCTCAGTGCTAATGAGTTATGTGATCACCCCAAGAAATGCCTGCAGCAAGGCATTTACTTAGCTTAAAGATTCAGAGAATCGCTCAGCTCCATACTTTACCTTGGTTGACCACATAAATCAACACAGACATGAGTACAGAAATAAGTCTGGGTACACTCAATACATTCAATAGGTAAGGTTTCATTAAAAGTAAGTGCCAAGGAATTTTGTGTGTTTGCGTGTGGTTGCATGTATGAGTGAATGCAGATAGACAAGTGGCCTCAGTGGTGTGTGTGTGTGTGTGTGTGTGTGTGTGTGTGTGTGTGTGTGTGTGTGTGTGTGTGTGTATGTGTGTCTGCATCTGTGAGAGGCTGTATGTCTACCTGTTTGGTGATAGTAGGGAGGTTAGTTAGAAGATATGCAGGGTAGGGGTGTGTCTTCGGTTGGGTGTGAATGTGTGTGTATGGGTGACTGAATGAGTGTCTGTAAATGTGATTGAGTGACAAGGGTGCTATGTGTGCATGTGTATTTGTGTGTTTGTGTATAAGTGTGTCTGTGTGTGTTTGGCTGAATGCATGTGTGATTTTGTGTGTGTTTGTATATGGATCTACTTCAACAGATGAAACCAGTACAAGATCAAAATGCATAACAGTGAGACAAGATCACCGAAAATGCAAAACAGGGAGTGGTCACAAACCCAAAACATATAACATTAAATACACATGCATTCAGACCATCACAGTTTTGCATCTATAAGTAAACACTCAACACAAATAGAAACCTGTCCCTTTAAACTACATTGGGATGTATGTGAACATGTGCTCCATACAGTAACCACTTCTCCGATGACAAAACTTTAAATAAAACAAAGTAAGTGGTATTCTACTTAATCCCAAAAAGTAAGTGTGACTAATCAGTCTTAAGGCTTATTAGAGTGGCTTTGTACAATAAACTCTATAAATATGCAATGTACTCTGGATCTTAACTTATCACTACATAAACCAGCCACAGTTAAAAGGTTTTTAAAGATATTTAATAATAAATACTAAAAACACAAGACAATACTACAAACCACTGTGCTATTCAAGAGTTCAGAGATCACACAGAAACTTAAAACAATACAATAGGAAAGTTCTGATATAAAAGAAAAACACTTAGTTCTAAACTTTCTAATTTCTAGCTATTTCTACAAGAAAACACACTTCTAACATAACTTACTTAAGACAGCAGGCAGTGCTGAGGTTGGATATCAAGGCAATAATCTCTGGTTCTTTCTGTTTAAATTGAAACTGCAATTCTGCTAAAACATTACATCATTTGTTTACACTTTCCTGGTTCCCAGGCCACACCAAAACTGCATTTACATTCTTTTACACTTAGAGCAATAAAGGATATTCTACATGTAAATTCTGGTCATTAATTTTAGCCTTAAAACAATAGGCAGGATACTTACTCCAGACTCATCGACTCCAAATTCTAACTTCAAAGGACATACAAAACACAATTTTAATTTCAAAGAACATTCGAAATTCCTGGCTTAGTTTTCCTTGCAGCAGATGGCAATGTTGCTACAATCTTGAAGTTCACATTTTACAGTGATTTCTTTCATTTAAGAAACAAGCCTGTATTTTATGTTTATATTTACAAATGCCAGAATTATGTATCCAATTCTATTTGACTAGGCTGGAAGCCTTCACCCTTTTCTACCAGTCTTCACAGTCCCAACAGTCTGATTATAACTAACTTGAACTGCGTTTAGCCCATCTTTCTCTAAAACCTTTCTAAATTATAGTGTTTTTTCCTGAAAAAAGAGGCTCCACCTAACATGTTTATTAAATTGCCAGTCGTTTAAATATTTCTTTATTCTATTATCCATGCATATTGTATGTGATGGGATATGATCTGCTACATTTTCCCCATGAGTCCCAGATACAGTGTCTTACAGTATTATTTGTCCTGTCAGCAGACTTGGCCTACGTAGTGTCTTAATGTGTACTGTGACATCATTAAATATTCAAAAAGCCTATTGCTGTATCCTGTCCCTAAACACACATTTCGTAAAGTTGCTAATTATTCTTTAAAAATGTTAGAGAGTATTCCTTAAGGACATCTTTTAAAACAATACAAGTGTCCACTACTCACATGCAGGTACCTTTTTGGGAAAACTGACTTTTTCAAAATTCTTGTGCAAATATTATTTAAAATCTCTCTATATAACTCAGTATCAAAATTCTCAAATTTTGACCATAAATCTGACAAAGTATTTAAAAAGTACAACAAATTATTTAAATTTTCCTCTTCACCCATCCCAGATGACAAGTAAGTCATCAGTGAGTTGTTCACAAAAAATTATATTGCCATTAAATATTCAGTTTCTAAACAAATCCCCTTTCCCATTTGACCATGACAAGTACTGCAAATGCTGGAGCTACACTGGCTAAATAGTTACAAATATTAACTTCTGGTAACATCTGCGGTGGTGGTGTTGCGGTAGCGTTGTCGCCTCACAGTAAGATGCTGTCTGGTTCGATTCTCAGATAGAGCATCTTCTGCTTGGAAACATGCGTGAATGGGCATACCTTCGTTGAAGGTTGTGCATCGGGGCTGGTAGCTCGGCACATAAAAATCAACTACCAATCATTAGCGGACCGGAGTTCCGCTGTGGTGACCCCTAACCGGGAAAAGCCAAAAGACACAACAACATTAACTTATGGTAACATTGGTCATCAAACAAAAAAAATAAATAAATAATAGTGAAAATCCTTTCCAGTATGGTTCAAACAGTCTCATTTTCAACTTACAGCAACACAGACATTTCTGCCTGGTAACTGTAGATCAATATGTGTGTATATTCCTTTAAGAAGTTAGTCAAGGGCTTGCACAAGTGTACAAATACTGAGCACATACGAGTCTGACTACCATTTTGTAGTTAGCCATTGAGATGAGAACATGTATGTATGTATGTAAAGTCTGTCTGTTCACTAGGTTGTTCATATTTAAAGATGCTGTGATCCATCCTGATGTGTTTCTGTGTATTAAAGCATGTAAAGAAATGCCAAGTCTTCTTATTATTTGTATGAGAGACAAACGAGTAACATGTTGCTAGAAGTAGCATGTCTAAAGGACATGGTGTTAAAAGTGGTATAGTTAAAAGGACATGAAGTCAGAACTGGCATATCCAAGGGGGCAAGAAGCTTGAAACGGCATGGCCACAATGAGTAGAGGCACATGGCTACAGTTGGTGGAATGTAGGCAAGTGGACCATCCTAAAAATTTGTAAGCTTTGCAAAACAGGTCAGAAATAAATTTCAGGTATTAAAACTTGCTCAGCACTCTTTCCTTTCGTATAATATGAAACGAGGCAAACAGAACATTCTAAACTATATTCACATAAACCGATATGTATGATACTGGTAAAAATATTCAAATTATTACAGAAAATGTTTGAAATAAAGTCTTGAATTGCATAAAATGAATAAAATAAGGGGAATGACTGCATTTTCACAAAGCATATGTATTTTTTGTATTAAGCAAAGATATCGGAGTTATCAGACGTGTATAAAGTGTTTGCATGTTTGTGCAGTATTACAGTAAAGCTATTTCTCAAAGTGTATCCAGTACAAGGCATATTTCACAGATTACAGCTATTATAGAGCATATTTCACAAAGTAAAGTATTTTGGAGAGTTTATTGTGCATTTGAATGTTGTTACAAGCTCACAGAACAGTATGTTCATATATAATTACTATGACCGTATTTTCACTGTGTTTGTGCATACTTTGTGGGTATTGCAGATGGATTTCAAAAATCCAGTGCACTTGTGTTTGGCAGTAATATTGCTGAGAACTGGAGAGTGTTTGAGCAAGAGTATGACATTTTCATACAGGCTACATTTTCTGGTAAACATGACCGTACAAAGGCATTTATTCTACTTAATTTAGCTGGGTCAGAAGCCATTGAAGCAGAACGTTCATTTGTGTATGCACCTGCTATGCTATTTACACTGTAGAGAGGGAAAACTGTCATATTGTTATACTGGCTGAGTCAAGGGAGGACCCTGAGTGCTTAAAACATAAATGTAGAGAAATGTGTAACCCCCAGACAAATGTTACAATGGAAAGGCACTTATGTTTGGATGGTGCAGTGATTCAGTGGTTGTGTTGTGGCCTTATAGCAAGAGGTTCTCCGGTTCAATTCTCAACTGGAGTGTATTCTGTGTAGAGTCTACATGTCCTCCCTGCATTTGTGTGGGTTTTCTCGGCGTGCTCCAGTTTCTTTCCACTATACAAAAATATGTGTCTTGAGCATTTCTTCCTGGGCCTCCGCTGAAATTTGGCTTTGTTCCAAGTCAGACATTCCCAGTAAACAAATGTTAAATAAATACATTTTATACAAGGGATCAAAAGCTTGGTGAAACTTTTGAAGCATATGTAACTGACCTGAGAAATAAAGCTAAAATATGCAGATTTGGTGACTTAAGGGATGAGCTGATAAAAGACAGATTTGCGTATGGTATAATAGATGATGCTGTGAGAAAGATTTTGCTTCATGACAGTAATTCAACTTCGAATAAGGCCATTGAGATTTGTCAGATATACAAGCTCACAGAAAAGCACACAGATATGCTTACAAATGAGAGCATCTCTAGAAGGCACAGTGATAAAGCTCATGTTGATAGTATGCAGCACATGGTTAAGAGAAACAGGCCCAAGCACATGACAGCTGTAACCTCTGCAGCACCTACTGGTAAACTCCAGAACTTTCTAGCATATTTCAGAAGCCACACAGTCTCAGTGAAGCATAAGAGTGAGTCAGCAAACTCGGCGCACTGGCCCCAACCCACTTTCATTGCCAACTGTAGTAATTGTGGTGGTAATCATGAATCTATAAATGAAAAATCTTTAGTTTGGTCAACAATGCCCAAAATGCAATAAATGGAATAATTTCCAAAGGTTTTGTAAATCAAAAGGCCCATGTTCTTTTATTAAAAAGGAACATTTTAAGAAACCAGTTGATCAGTTACACAATGGCAACCCTACTCTTTATGTTGATAATGTGTTAGTGCTTCATGAAACAGTCAATGCAGTGGATTTAAGGGCAAAGAATGAAGTATTTTGTACTGTTCAGATAAATGGCAAACCTACAGAGCTCAAAGTTGACACAGGCTCCAAGTGCAATGTTATATCTGCAGAAACATTTGTTAGAGTGTGTAAAAGTGAAAGGCTTGATTTGGCAAAATGTGCGAAACTTGTTGCTTATGGAGGTGAAGAAATTCATACTGAAGGTTCAGTTGTGCTTTCATGTTACTCTGCTGGAAGAAGCAACAACTTATTATTTTATGTGGTTAAGAGGCACGTCCAGTCATTATTATGGCTCAGAGACAGTTTGAAAATAGGACTGATTTCATTTAATAAGGAAGTTCACCATGTTAGCTTAAAAGACCACTACTCTAATTTTGCCCAGCACATTTTTTCTACCTATGCTGATCTTTTCCAGGGCAAGCTAGGCAAACTTCCAGTTGTGAACTCCATGAAGTTAGACCCAAAGATCAGTCCAGTTGTCAGGCCAGCATGTAAAGTTCCATAGCCATGTAGGACAGAGTCAAAGCTGAGTTAGATACAATGGTCTGACAAGGTGTGATTTGTGCAGTTGAAACTCCAACTAAATGGATATCTTCCATGGTGGTAGCTCATAAGAAAAGCTCAGATGACATCAGAATATGTATTGACCCAAGAGATTTGAACAAAGCACTACAAAGATCTCATCATCCAAAGCACACATTCAAAGAAGTCGCAGCCTTGATGCCAAATGCCACTATTTTTTCTGTCATAGATGCTAGGAGTTGATTTTGACAAATTCAACTTGACAGAAAATCCAAACTGCTCACTACTTTCAGTACTTTGGCAGATGCAGATTTTTGAGAATGCCATTTGGGATAAATTCTGCAAGTGAAGTCTTTCAGTGTGCAATGGAGCAAATTTTTTCTGGTATCCTTGTGCTATCATAGTAGACGACATACTGGTAGGAGGTCATGATGAAGAAGAAAATGACAGAAACCTCAGAAAAGTTCTAGAAAGGGCACATCAAGTGAATCTTAAGCTCAAGCCACAGAAATGCAAGTTCAAGCTACAAGAAGTTACTTATGTTGGTCATTTATTTATGAGTTCAAGACCTACTTCCAGACCCTTCAAAGCAAACAGCCATTCTTGAGATGCCAGCTCCAGACAATGTTCAAGCACTGCAATGTTTTATTGGCATGGTCAACTACTTAGGCAAGTTCATTCTAGACTTGAGCCAACTATCAGCACCACTCAGAGATCTGACACATTAAGATGTGTCCTTGTCTTGGTTAGAGCAACACCAAAGAGCATTTGATGCCCTGAAACAGAGAATTGCTAGTCCACCAATGCTCAGATATTATTATGTTCACAAACCAGTTACACTTTCCTGTGATGCTTCAGAATTTGGTTTTGGTGCAGTCATTAAGAGGATCAACCTGTTTGCCTATGCATTGAGAACTCTTACATAAACTGAGATGCAGTATGCCCAGATTGAGAAAGAGCTTTTGATAATTGGGTTTGCATGTTTGAAGTTCTATGATTATGTTTATGGTAGACCTATCCAGATCAAAACAGACCTCCAGCCATTAGTCACTATCCTGAGAAAGCCAATACAGTCAGCTCCAGCCGGACTGCAACGTATGATGCTGAGATTGAAAAAATACAAATCTCAGTCTTTTCTACAAGAAAGGCAAACTTCTTTATCTTGCTGATATATTATCCATATTGCCAAGAAATATCACAGAACAGCATGAGAATGAAAGTCTTGATTTTGAAGTCATGTAAGTGAGAAATTTTTCTTCCACATGTCTTGATGAGCTGAGAGATCACACAGCTACAGATCCAGTTTTACAAAGGGTCAACCACTTCATCAATCAAGGATGGCTGTCAAAGCAATCTAGTTTACCTCAAGAAGTGCAACCTTATTTTCCACACAGAGATGAGATTTTTGGCTGACAAAGGTATCATTATGAAAGGTCCAAAAGTAATTGTTCCAAAGTCCTTGCAACTAGAGTACATTACTATTTTTCATTGTGGTTAACCAGGAACAGAATCTAGCAAAAGAAGGGTGGGAAGACTGGTATTTTGGCCTTCTATGTCACAAGACATTAAGAGAACACTTTTATCTTGTTCCATGTGCAATACTACAAAGCTACATCAAAAGAAGGAACTGCATCATCTTAACCAGATTCCGGCACTGCCTTGGTCAACAGTTGTCACAGACATCTTCGAGTGGAATGGTCAACATTATTTGGTGTTAGTAGTCTCTTAATCCAATTGGTTTGAGATTGACCTACTTCCTAACCTAGCATCCAGTACAGTCATTACTAAGATGAGGCATCATTTTGAGGTACATGGGAGTCCGCACAAAATTATTTCAGACAGTGGCACGTGGTCTACAAGCCAACAGTTCAAAGGATTTGCTGAAGAATGCGAATTTACTTATGTCACAAGTAGTCCAGAGTACCCAAAGTCAAATGGTTTGGAAGAACTGCACGTTCAAGTTTAAAGTGGAAAACAGTTACTTGAGAAGTCAAAAAGAGATAATAGTGTTTTCTTGAATCTCTTCAAATGTTCCTCATGGTAAACATCTTGGTTCACCTGCTCAGAGACTTCTGTCGAGACAAAGCAGAACCACATTACCACTCAGTAGTCAATTGCTGGTTCCATGTCTCAAAACAACAGATCAGTGAAAGCCAATCTATTGGAGGAGTGCCTGTCCCAGAAGTCTTATTATGATAAGACCAGTAAACCGCTCAATCCATTATGAGAGGGAGAAGTGCTAAGGATGCAAACATCCAGAGGTTATGATCAGATTGGTATCATGAGGAATATTGGTCCAGTGCCACGAGCGTACATTATAGAATCAGAAGAAGCAATCTTCAGATGGAATCAGAAGCATTTGAGACCTGTGTCCAAGCCTATACCACAGCAGATAGCCTGTGAGAAAGACTCTTTATCTCAGAATGAGTTATCCGGTGTTCCAATTCAAGAGGGAAGTTCCAGAGGACATTCCCATTCCTGTGACAAATCCAGATGTTCCTGATATGAGTTGTGCACCGCAGACTGTCCCTGTTGCTAAATTTTGTCCCAGCTGTTATGTTACAAGATTTGGTTGAATCTCTAAACCCTGCAATAGATATGAAGCAACATGGACATGAACATTGTGTTTTGTTTCCAGTGTATATAGTAATGCATGCCTAGCTCTAACATTATTTTGCATAAAGGGTAATCTTTTTAAGAGGGAGGATGTAGATCAATATGTGTGTATATGCCTTTAAGAAGCTATTCAAGGGCTTGCACAAGTTTACAAATACTGAGCATGTGCAAGTCTGACTACCATTTTGTAGTTAGCCTTTGACATGCGAACATGTAAGTGTGTAAGGTATGTCTGTTAGTTTGTCTGTATTTAAAGATGCTGCTATCCATCCTGATGTGTTTCTATGTATTAGAGCATCTAAATGAACCCCCAAGTTTTCTTCTTATTTGTATTTGAGAGGAATGAGTGAGAGTAATCTCTAAATAATCCAGGATGAATTCCAAAGTTATCTTCAACTTGTCTTATCATCAAACCATTTCTGTTCAGCTACTTATAAATTGTATCTAACTCATTTTGTATATTTAGCAATTAGAGTCCCATACTTCCATTCATGAGGTTCTTCAAAACTGCTAAGGTAGACTAAAATAAGGGATAAAAGGTGCTGGGCTCATCCACTAAAAGGCATTTTAATTCTCTTGCAATAAATTGTAAGTTCAGCTTCCAAGCATATAATTTAAAATCACCCACAATCTGAACTAATTGTATGATATAAAGATAACCCTTTCCTAAATATCATTTCAGTGTCATTAAAAGCGTAAGAGCTTAATAAACATGTTCATTCTATAAGGGACTGTGTGCTAAAGTCATTTACATCTTTTAGTGTGAAAAGGTAGTATAACCCAACACTGCTAGTAACGCCCAGTGAGCAATGATTAGGTGTGAAAAAAATGTCGGGTAAAATAACTTTACTTTGTGCAGGTGCCCTTCTAGGTTGTGTCATTGATATATGAACTGTATAGGGTGAACACAACATCAGTTTCAGGTTCAGTAAGGAAAGGCACAAAACCCAGTCATGCAAACTGTAAAACAAGGAGCAGACGGCACACCTGGGGCGGATCCTGTAGATACTTTATGGGCATGCTGCTGCTCAGGACAGAGATCTAGCATCCCACCATAGGAATGACTCCAATCTCCCATGCAAACACACCAGAAACTCCTCCATTTTCATCAGTGGTGGTTTAACAATAAGCTGTCAGACCCTGTCCTATCTTCTAGTGCAAGGCAGATTGGACACTGTTCTGCAGTGCATATCATATCAGTAGCTCAAATAGAGTCATGATAGGGTCAGTCAGCAGTCTCCTGCCTGAAAAGCAATCTGCCATGGAAATAGAGGGCTAGAGCCACACTTCCTTCTCCATGTGGGAGGCTAGCCGTTCATTTTCTTTCCTTTGCCAGGTATTTGTCTGTATGAAGAAAGTTTGCATCCTTTGAGTATGTCAGTAAGGATTGCTTATGAGTGTGCTGGAAAGGATTGCTTGTCATGCTAGACAATCTAAAATGTGTTATCCAACCTGTACACTTGATTTGGAATACTCATATGTAGACACACACACACACACACACACACACACACACACACACACACACACACACACACACACACACACACACACACACACACACACACACAAAATGTGTTGGGGACAATTACTATTAATTTTTGCTGTTGCAATCACTAAACATTTAGCTGAATCAGTTAAGGTTGTTATTTATAGGTAACCCTTCTTATACAGTTCTTTTCTTTTAGCCAACAGTTGTCACCCTTGACACATTGTCAATAAAATCCGTATGCACAATATTTACAAACTTAACATTTACAGTAATGGTAGTTTACTTAAAAGTGAAAATGTACAATTAACCCAGAGATTTCTTGTACATGGCTACACTAGACACTTTAGTTCAAGGGCACCCAAAAGGGCAGATTCAAAACAAAGGGGAGATCCACTGAGATACAGACTTTGTCATATCATCAACACAAATAGTTCTCATGCCATAGTTTTGATTACACATGCTGATTCTTCTTCTGGCTATTCCTGGTTAGGGGTTGCTACAACGGATCACTTGTCTGCTCATGATTGTCAGTGGAGTTTGACAGTGTTGAGTTGCCAGCCTGGTGCCCAACCTTCCACAGAAGGCACACAAATGCACGCACACCTAGGGCCAATTTAGAGTGTCCAATCCACCTACAGCATGTCTTTGGGAGGACACCAGAGCACCCAGAGGAAACCCAAGCGACAACAGAGAGGACATGCAGACTCCGCACAGAAGGCACCCCAGCTGAGGATCAAACCGGAGAACCTCTTGCTGTGAGGCGGCAATGCTAACCGCTGCACCACCGCAGTCACCCACTGATTACACATGCCACTAACATTTTTAAAACCAAATCTGTTACAAAAAAAAAAAACAGTGGAAGGCTTTATCCAGTAATACATTTTTTGCTAATTTAGTGCTCACTTCTTGTAAGTATTCCTACAGAAGGGGGGAAAGTTGTTCCAGATTTTCTCATGTTATATACATATTGCCTGTACCATATCTAATACAGAAACTGGGGTCAGTCAGTACATAGGCTGTTATGTTTTTGATAAATCTATTCATCCATCCACAACTCCCTTTTCCAATTTTTGCACATGGGGTTGGAGTGTCACTTCAACAGTTATAATTATCTAGAGACAAATGTTTTTGTATTCACATATGTCAGACAAAACATTTAACTTTTGTTAATACCAGAAAAGTTTATGAAATTTTTCATTACATGTTCATCTGAGTGAGTGATACACATGGCTGATCTGTAGCTGCTGATCATTCTAGGTTGGTAAGACTAGATGTAATTGGAAACTATGCATCTCTCTACATTTGAGTGATATTACATGCCGGAAGGATATATAAAATAGACTTATTACACGTAGTCAAAATTTTTATTTATTGGGATTGGTAAGATTGGCACTTGTAGAATACATAAATCAGTCTAGCAAAATATTCTTAACAAAACAGTACAATTATGGATAGTTAACTTGGGGTCCCTATACACTCATTGTCTGAAAGAATATGGGTGACCCAGTCATAAATTTGATAATAAATGAAGGTAGCTTCATTGGAATACACTGTCACTTTAAATGAATGAGATATTAGGTACATTATACTTTAATTATATTTTGTAATCATGAATTTGATTGCCTTTGCACATTTTATTTATTTGTTTATTTTTAGGTCATTATCTACTTATTTATTGATCATCACTGTACATTTTTTTTTACTTTACAAATCAAATAATTTTTTAGAATCTGGTGATTAATTAATTTTGGCCACATGACCTTTCCTGGATGTAAATGGGTGGTATATATTTTTAATCACTAGATATATACTGGCAAGGCTCTGTTACTGGGCAAACAGTAGTCTGCCTTTTGTTTGATTTTTATGAGTGTGAGAGAAAGAGAGAGATGCAATACAATATACGATATTACACATTAAACACAACATTAATATGAGTTACTCATTTACATATGGTATTTAGAAAGACATAATGTGACTTATTTGGAAACTATAAACAGCATTCAGCAGAATCATCAAAAATCGTAAATACATCTCATGAAAAATAGTGAACACATCTATATACCATATATACAGTTGATGTAATTCATTATACTTTATACTTTATATGAGTAGTTCTATGAATTATGATAAGTTCGTGGGTGTTGTTTTGTCTGAGTATACAACTAATTGTGCTGCATACACAAGAAAAAATCTTCACCTGGATACTGCAGCCAATGATGTAAACTTGTAAATATCCAGAGGAAAAAAAACACTGGTGGCACACAACAGGTACGTTAGAAAAGTATGTTTAATATAATAGAACACAGAGAAAGTAAGCGCTTTCACGGACAACTCCCACTTTATCAGACTAACATTAAACCAGTTTAACAAAACATTTTAAATAGACTCATTGATCACATAGCAACCAATAAAAACAAGACATAAAGCATGTGGAGTACAAATTAAAGTGCTAGCACACCAAGGTGCTAATGTTATAAAATAAAATAGTCAACAACTATACAAATACTCTAACTATGTAAAACTCTAATAATACCTTCATAAAGCCATGTACTAAAACTATATATATATATATATATATATATATATATATATATATATATATATATATATATGGATCTACCTGAGTAGATCGACATGTTAAAAGAGCGAAAACGACTTCACCGACGCCAGAAGATCGACAAGGCAGAAGACCGACGGAGGAAGACACTGACGCTGAGAACACTGCGATGGGGAAAGGATGTGTAAGTATGCGGTAGTGCCAGACGTTAGGGTGTGAGTAAGGTAAGTGTGCGATGTTGGCGGTGTGTAGGGGTAGGGGTGGGATACGTGAGTTAGGGTTAGGGCGTGGGTTGGGTAAGGGTGCGAGTAAGGTAAGTGTCATGTTGGCGTGTGTAGGGGTGGGATAAGTGAGTTAGGGTTAGGGCGCTGGTTGCGAGTAAGGTAAGTGTGCGATGTTGGCGGTGTGTAGAGGTAGGGGTGGGATAAGTGAGTTAGGTTAGCCCGGGTTGGGTGAGTGTGCGATAGTGACGGACCTTAGGGTAAGGGTTTGGGTTAGGGTTGTAGATATCTGTGTATGTATGGGTTATTGTTGGTTTGTAAGGAATTTGGTGTGCTTGTGTTGTGTGTGTGGGTTTTGGATAGGAGATTTGTTTTGTTTGTTGGTATGATGTGTCGAGTGTATGAGGTGTCGTGTTTGTGAACTGTCGTGTTTGTGAACTGTCGATCTTCTGGCGTCGGTAAAGTCATTTTCGGTCTTTTAACATGTTGATCTAGTAAGGTAGATCCATGTATATATATATATATATATATATATATATATATATACACAAATATATTCATAAAATACATAAGTATATAATCTGTGTGTTCAAAAAATGCAGTACATATAAAAAGTATAAAAAATATATATAGAGAGGCTAAGCACAGTAAATATTACTAAAAGGTATATATTATATATACACATTACATACAAATATTAATGTTTCAGTGATCTTGCTCTTAAAAAAGGTTTTAAGGATACTTTATTATTAAGTCCAGGTGGTACATCCGCCTGGAATTTGATTATCCATTCCTGCTCAACACCTTCTGTACAACTATTCAAATTACCTCCTCTTTTATTAACAGGGACTATTTTAAGTACAAAAAACTTAAAACCAGGTGTGTGACCTTCTTCTTTGACGTGCATTTCAAGTGCACTGCTTTCCTTAGCATTCCTGACATCCCTTATATGCTCCAGTATTCTGTCTTTCAAAGGACGATTGGTCGTACAAAAGCTGTTGAGCATTTTTTGAACACACAGATTATATACTTATGTATTTTATGAATATATTTGTGTATATATATAATTTTAGTACATAGCTTTATGAAGGTATTATTAGAGTTTTAAATAGTATTTGTATAGTTATTGACTATTGTATTTTATAATATTAGCACCTTGGTGTGCTAGCACTTTAATTTGTATTCCACATGCTTTCATGTCTTGTTTTTATTGGTTGCTATGTGATCTATGAGTCTATTTAAAATGTTTTGTTAAACCTGTTTAATGTTAGTCTGATGAAGTGGGAGTTCTCCGCGAAAGCACTTACTTTCTCTGTATTCTATTATATTAAATGTACTTTTGCTAATGTACCTGCTGTGTGCCACCAACATTTTTTTCTCTGGATAATTGCGTTGTATAGCCTGGTCTTACAAGGCAGGTTAGATCTTGCCTCCAATTATGTGACCAGTTATTCTTCAATTTCTTCCCATTTCATTGAGTGGCAGGGTGTTTTCATTTGTAAAAAAATGAGTCACTGATTAGTCCAAACCTTAAGAAGTCATCTTTAGATGCAGGTCAAGAGAATTACTGCCGTCTTTTAAACTCTCCTTTTGTTGTAATTCTATTAAGATGATCTATGCTCACCTGCAGTCATGTCTGAAATTGTATTCTGGCTTGGTCCTAATTGACCTCTGACAGGTTTTTGACACTGTGGGCCATGGATTCTACTTTGATCTTCTCAGGTCACAATGTGGTTAATCAGGCACCATGCTTGAGTTCTTTATCTAGTACCTCTTGTACAGATTCAGCGAATAGTGTTCTTTTTGAATACATCAGATTCCTAATTACTGTTGTGTAGTGAGCCCTAGGATTTTATTTTGACCCCCCCCCTGTAGGTCAGTGTGTATGTGTTGCCATGTAGGAAAACTGTTATGACATTCAAGTGTACACCTAAGAATATCCAAAGTGCTAGACCTTTCAGCTGTAGAGGATTGCTTGGATTATGTCCTTGACTGGATGACCTGCAGTCATTTGAAGCTCAGACCAGTTAAGACCAAAGCAGTGTTAGTGCACCCCACCCTCTACCCATCTCATCTTCCTCTAATGTCTCTGTTAATTATATATGGGAAGGGGAGAATCAGTTGGAATATGTATGTCCTGTTCAAGTCCTGGGTATTGTTATTGATAATAAGTTAACACTACAAAATTGGGTGTCAGGCATTATAAAGCCATTTTATTTTGTCTTAAGAATATATCCAAGATCATGTGCAATATTCTAGCTTTGGACCTGGAGGTGGTGCTTCATGCTCTGATTTTGACCTTACTCTCCTACTGGAATGTCCAGTACCTTGGGCTATCAGATGGTGATCTAGACCACTTGCATTTATTTAGAATTATGATGCAAAGTTGTTGACTGATACACCCTGGATGTGTCATATCACACCTGTGTAGAAGGATCTGTACAGGCTACCAGATGTCACCAGATTTTTTTACCTGGGACTTATGACTTGGGACCTGTCATTTGAAAGGGTACTGAGACCTTATATCAGTGCTAGCCACTGCATTTTCCAGAGGAAGGTCTGATGGCAATTACAGGTATTTGTCTAAAAACATCAATTAAAATGTATTTTGTCTACCTTGCTCTACTCCTTTAGAATCAGGTACCTACCCTTATTTGGGCATCTGAATTGAAGCTCTGCTTTAGAATGTCCCTGAATTACCATCTCTTCAGGAGGGCTTAATGTAATCTTAGAAAGGGTAACTCTTCCATCCTCAGAACTTGACATTTTTACTTGAGGTTTAAATCAACTTTAATTATTTATTTGGAATTCTAACTAAATGATAATTACTGACAAATTATATTAATCAGGGAAAGCTATTATTTTTATGGAAAACAACTAGGCTTAGACATTTGAATACTAAAAATATTAGTAATATAAGAAAAAAATAGACATTTCCATTATCAAGGACACGTTGTAATTCTAGATTTGAGCTAAGTGTACTAAATGTTTGATGCATTGCAAAGTTAGCCATCACAAATGACTGTGGAAAACTTTCAAATAAAAAACTTTAATAGATACGTACAGAAATAACACAAAAACAGATAAAACAGGTTAGTGCTGTGAAAGCACTAACTTGTTTTTATCTGTTTTTTATTATATCTATATCATTTTTACCTATTAAAGTTTTTTATTTGAAAGTTTTCCACAGCCATTGGTGATCACTAACTTTGTTTTTGCAATTAATTTTTTGTGGTTTAAGCAATCTTTATCCAGCAGAGCTAATGATTTTGGTTTAGTTTGTTTTAAATGTTTGATGTGTGAGATTGAATTACTGTATACTTAAACTTGCTTTATAGCATAAAACATGTGACGTACAAAAACTAATGTAGTTTCTAGGGCTTGCTGTAAATGTAGATAAAGCAGTGTTTACTTTTGTTTTCAACATTAATAGCATTTCTGAGAATGTTTTTAATGCTACACTGATTCTTTTATCTTTCTACAGAAATATGTGAGGAGGAAATACTTCATTCTTAAGGATAATAGGATTACATAAGAGCAACAGAGTGGATGAATTACTTATAGGGGAATGCATTTACCTATCAAATTGTGAGTATGAAAAGTGCATTGACTTTAAAAACTTCTAGCAGAGATTCAGAAAGAAAAGCACATTTTTCTTTGTCAGGCTTATTAGTCTGTAATTCCCTGGGTCTGTTGCCAGGCCACATTTGTGGGGGGAATAACTGGTGCTGTTCTGCATTCTGCAGGAACAAAGCTTGTGGTTAAGCTATGATTGAAAAGGGTACTTAATGGTGATGCTAGTTCATGTTTTAGCCTGCTTAGAAGACAGCCTGGGATGCCATCTGGTCCCATAGAAGCTGTGTCTTTTGCCTTGGACAAGGCTTTGATGACCTGCTCTTCAGATATGTAGGGTGTGGGTGTTTGGGAGAAGGTTTGGGATAAGTTTGGAGGTGATAAGGGAGTGAAATTTTTGCTAAACCTATCTACTAGCAGGTTTGCTATTTCTTTGGGGTTAGTGTGTGTGATACTGTTGGTCACTAGCACTGCACATGCTTGGGTCCTACCTTTTAGGCTACATACATAACTGTAAAAGGCCTGATGGTTATCATTGACTGTTCTTCCTTTTTTTAAAGAAGCCCTTAGAGGATTTGACAAGTTGTCTTATTTGCCGGTTGAAGCTGAGGAGAGTGCTTTTCCATTTTTGGGGCCTCGCCTTTGTTTTCTTGGACAGCAACTTTTTGTATTTATTGTAAAGTTTGTTGCTTCTGGATATCCACCATAGCAGCTTGTTTTTACTTGGGTTCTGGTTTTGATTCTTTCTGGTACAGCCGAGTCTATGCACTTATGCAAGTGATTGTACAGGGCTTTAATGTAAGCTTTGGTGTAGTTACCACTTCCAGCTGGGGGTGGAGCTTGGAATGCATTTATATCTTCCCCTACGAGGGTATAGTTACCCTTGGTGAAGGGTTTTAGTCTGATTTCACCCTTTGTGGGCTCTGGTATTAGTGCCAGCTTGAAAGTGACTGATTTGTGGTAAGATTTGACTAATGAGGCTCCGACAGTTGCAGCAGTACATCTGTTTGACATGTTAGTGAGGACAAGATCTAGTATGTTTATTTCTCTTGTCGGGGCATGAACAATTTGTTCCAGGGCATTTAACTTAACAAAGTCAAGGAACTTTTGCGCTAGTGAGTTAGGGCTAGTGTAGGTTTCACAGTTCATGGTGGGATAATTAAAATTCCCCATAACCAGAGTGTTCAGTAATATTTAGATTGTCTCCAGTTTGGTCAAGTAGGCTTCATGTGTGTCATGACCCATGGAGGGGAATCTATAACTGGGTATGACTAGAATGGGAGTCTTACTCATGGAGTTACCATGGAATTGTCTAGTCTAACTAGACAGGGCTGAATTTATCTCTAATATAGATTAAAACACCGGTTCATTTGGTTCTCACACTTTCATTTTACAGTCTGAAGGTGTGGAAGGCATTGTAGCCTTGCAAGGCTGGGGTACTCGATGAGGCCTTGAGCCAGGTTTCTGTAACTACTGAGACATCTACATCTTCCAGTGATGGAAGTGCTTCCAGGGTGTGCAGTTTTTGGTTTAAGCTCCTAATGTTTAGCAGAATGACCCTTATTTTGTTATGACTGGTAATTTTCATGTCAGGAAGTTTGTTTTTGAGACCTTGCCTAACAAAGGCACAATGATGGAGGGGCAAGATCCTTTGCCAGCAGCTGAATGCCTAGAGAAGCCAGGTGCAAACTGCCTGTGGCAAAGCAGCGAGGTTTGTCGACCATGGCTTCCCAGGTTGACAGGAACTGAATCCCCTTGGAATGACACCAAAAACTAAGCCAATTACTGAAATCAAGCATTTTTTATACTGTGGCATCACTCTAGGTGAGGGTAATATGCTGCTCAAATCTAGGGACATACCTGCCTGGGACACGTACTCAGAGAGCTCAGTCATGTCTCTCTTCACATAGTCCAGCGAGATGCATCTCAGGTTGCTTACTCCAACATGAACTATGGCAGAATCATAACGGTACTTGTTGCGGAGATACCTGAGTGCATGCATGATCTGATGAATCCAGGCAGCGGACAGGCAGCTGACTGTGACTTTCTCCTTTGTCTCACTATTGATTCTCCAAAGACAAGGATATTTGTTTTTTGATTATTACACCTTAAGGGCTTTGTAGGTGAGACACTGTTTTTTGATTATTACACCTTACGGGCTTTGTAGGTGAGACACTGGTGTTTCTATGTGTCATGCATGCTGTGGGAACTGTATTAGTTGTAGCAGTCTTATGTTTTGGAGGTCTTTTGTCTTTTGATAAGCTTTTTGAGAGAACCACCACATATGTTGATTTTTGTGTTTGATGCATATTCTGTGTAAGTGAAGTGGTACTATGTGCATGTGTAGTGGTGGGTGGGTTGACAACCTCTTCCGTATTACTGTTTTGAGTGTGAAAGAGCATGGATTCAAGATTCTTGGTATATATACATCTCTTGCACTCTCTACTAGAGTGAGTTATTAGTACACGGTTGTTGGAGAAACCTAAGTCAACAAGGATGGGAGAAGAACCAAGTGAAGTCCAACTGTTCATAATGGTGGCTTGAGGACTGTTATCAATAAGGGGTGCTTTTCAGGATCAATCAAGCAAGACCTCAGTGGATGGATATTTCTGCCTGTTTTTTTTTTTTTTTTCCTGCTGGTGGCTTAATATTTTACAACTCACTAACAGTTATTCTTTGACTGGGAAAGTACTACGGATGAGGGCAACACTATACAGCTCTTTGTAAGGGAAAATTGTTGGAATTTATCTGTCCAGCTATGGGACACAATTGCACATCAGTGCTCAGTGCTGCGTAAATAGCAAACAAGTAGAAATCTGTTCAAATGCAGGGCTTAAATAGCAGAACCTAAAAACTTGAAAAAACATTTAAAAAGGTTCAAAAGAACCAATGATGATGTTTAATCCAAGCCCTACACCAACCACCCTATACCAGACAGGTCCCAATAAGCACACTCCTCTCACTAGAGTGCAGAAAGGCCCCTTCCAATCCAATATGGCCTGGAAAATGTGCTCAGAACAAGCAGATGCTACAAACAGGCCCAGATGCAGCAAACCTGTATTTGGGCTATGCTGCAAGCTACCCTAGTTAATGTTTCATACAGCAGAAAAATAGCAGATGGATACTAAAAAAACATTTAAAACAGCAGAAAATCAGCAAGGAGACTCTAAAGAATGTTTTAAATAGCTAACAAGTCAGTAATCTTAACACCACTTGACAAGAAAACCAGAACAAGCAGAACAGATTGCTTCACAACATTGAAAATTACCAGCAAATGTGGAATAAACAGTGCAAATAGCAAAAAGAGTTTGTGAACAGTGAAAACACTCATCAACATATGCCACTCTGTCTCATCTCACTTACTCTGACACTGTCATAAACTTATGAACTGATGAAAGAACACACAAGGCTGGTGGTAATCTCCAAAAAAGTTTATGTAAGCCTGAAGGGTCTGAAGAAGGTGGATTTCTTGTTCAACGGAAACGCTTACATTTTGGAGATTACCACCGGCCTTGTATGTTCTTTCATCAGTTCACTGTCATAAACTTACTAAATCAGTCTACAGTTAATAAGTTCTGGTAGCACATAATGGAGGAGCTGTTCAACCTTTGCATACTTTGGGTATGCCAAAAGGGGACCACATCTTAGCATGTTTAACAAAAAAATTATAAAATTCATAAGGAATCATGAAATTATATAACAGTTCTAATAACAGTAAATCCACTTCCTTGTATACTGGGATAATTTCACTTAAAGACACTACCCAATAATTTATGCAATAATTTAATATCATTTTCACATTTTTTGCAACTGACAACCTCTATCACAACAAGGCAGTGCCCTTATCTACTTTCATTTACATAAATCTTTCCTGTGCCTTATTCTGTAAGGGCTTTCTGTTCAGCTACTGATAAATTATCTGCAGGATTCAGTATCCTCCATGTAGGTTTCAAGCACAGCCTACATGGAGTGTATCAGTGTATGTGATATTGCTCATTGAGCGGCATCATGCAGCCTCGCTCCATGAATATTAATGATGTGCGGTGGACATAGGCAAGGTTTCACAGCTCGCCCTGGTGTTACTGGCCAAGAAACCTGTATACTGAATGTGGATTATTCCATTCAAACACTACACTAATGAGAGGACAAAAGGCAATCATGCATTTTCTGAAGGACATGAAGTATGGAACAGAAATGTATATGCCATTATATATTGTCTGCAATCTTCAGTGATTTCACAATAAACCATCCATTCTTACAAGAAAGAGGCCAAATATATGATGCAAATATCTGGACATTCTGCAAAACTGTGGACAGTCTGCCTTTTGTGTCTTAAGTCATTTTTTATCCTTTTTTTATTGCCAGTGTTTGCATGATGCACTGCTTGGCGTAAACATGTTTAGATATGCTCAGCTGCTTTGCGAGAAGCTAGCCCATTTACACAAGTGCCTGTATACCTAATCAATGCCAAATGGACAGCTATGTATGGGATGAAATTTTTCTGTGGGACAAGTGCCCATTTTTTTGAAAGAGAGAGAGAGCGAGAGAGAGAGGAATGTTGGAAAAGGGCTGTAGGAATGTCTGGGTGAAGTAATTTGGGCAGGTGAGGAAGCAATTGCAGACAGACAAGACAAACAAGACAAGAGACAGAGACGGTGAATGACACATGAGGTGGATGAACACCATGGATGGGGAGAGAGATGGGAAGACTCAGTCCCATGCGTGTCAATGTGGCTGACAGTGAGAATCTAGTCCTCACCCAGTGGACTGTCATCACTGTCACCTCACTGCACCAGTGGCTACAGTGCCTGATATCTGCCCCTCCTACAGATGCTGTGCACTAGGATAGAGAGCAGGTCCTCCACCTGGCATAGGCATGTTCCAACAGTGTGGCACGCAATCTTTTGCACCATCCCTGTCAGTTCGTCAAGGGTGATAAACTCACCCCCTCCACCACTGCTCCCAGAGGGAGCCACATGCCTCTCCTCCAGGGCAGAACTACCTGAGGGCCAGATAGTGCATGGGCAGTAGAGGGGATACTACCAGACCCTTCCCTGTTCTGTTGGTTGTCCCTTGATTTCTATATTTGTGCAATCTATGGCACCCAGTACTTCAGGGTAGTGTGCTACAGAGCAGAACTCCTGCATATTTGTGGCTTTGTCCTCAGGAGTACAAGGAAAATATATCTGGTCACTGGCATGTTCATAGGTTCATGGGTTCATAAGTGGTTACTAGGCTATTGACCCAAAGGTCTTAATAAGCCTAGCCATAAGTAACCAATATAATTCTAGAGAAACCCAATATAAAGGATTTTGCCTAAACTCGAGATCTTAGTTAGCAATGACTGCCCATATCCAAGAGGGTCATAGGTGAAATCTCCATCAGGAATTTACAGTTTCCCATCCAGTCATCCAGGCTACACTTAAACAGGGTCTTAGAGGGCCTCTGTTTGATGTGAATTGGTAGCCTATTAGAGAGGAGTGGCAACCTCTGGGAGACATATATGTCTCTCCCGTAGGTCCCACTTATGTCACAGGCCAGATTAAGGTCTGTGGAGTGGGTGACCCTTGTCCCATTTGAGTTGTGGATGTGTAACATTTCCACTAGGTTTGTAGCTGTGTAGGCTAGGCACAAGTCTCATCTATGTAGTCTGTATGCTGCTGAGTACAATGACAGTGACTTCAGTCTGTCAGTGTATGACATGTGCAGTCTCTGAATTTTCTTGGTTTGAAATCTCTGAGGTCTCTCAAGTTGTTGCAAGTGCCTGGTATGGTATATACCAAAGGGAGCATTGTACTTAATTATTTGCCTGATGAGGGTCGAGTACAGAGGAGTTATGGTCTCTTTCACTCTTGAGGTGTGCAAAGTAGAATGCCTTCCTTAACACAGTAGACACATGGTGGTCAAAGTTTAGGCTACAGTCAATTTACGTTCCGAAGTCTGCCACTACTGAGTTGTTATTTAGGGTATTATTGATATTGGATGGGAGAAAGGAAATTCACCCTGGGGATCACGTCAGTCACCCTGCTAGACAGGGGTTCAGGGAAATAAATAGTGTGGGAAAAAAAAATAAAGGGGAATTATTGGCTATGAGGGGGCTATAGGCCGGCTGCTAGCCTAGAACCCCTACCAACCTATGAACCAATGAACCTATATGATAGTCTGCAGGGATATTGTTTTTACTGAAGGAGATGATAATGCATTTTTTAACACTAAGTCGGAGTCCATGGCTTTGGCACCAGTCACTGGCTTGTGTAACTCCCTCTTTAAGAATATTGACATTGTTTGGGGATTCAATGATTGCACCTAATTTGCAATCATCAGCAAACTTAGTCAGCCACAGCCCCTCTGTTTTGGCTTGACCTTCTGAGAAGTATTTTGCAAACAATAGGGGGCCCAGCACTGACCCTGTGGAACTCTACTGGTGACAGGTCTGCTAGTTGAGATAAAGTACGCAACTCTGACTGAGTGTGATATGTCGGTGAGACAGTTAGCAACCCACCTGACAACATAAGGCCTGATATTCAAATGGGAGAGTTTATCAATGATGTCTGAATGTGGGATTGTGTTGAAGGCCTAGTCAAGGTAGGTTGTATGCACAGATTTGCCTTCATCTATGGCTCAGATGATGTTTTCAAAGAAGTCCACCAGGTTTAACAGGTATGTCCTGCATTTGATAAAACCAGACTGTGTCGGATCAAGGGTTTGGTGATCACCTATATCATTATTTATAAGGCCTATGATGATTTGTTCCATGACCTTACAGACAAAGCTGGTTAAGCTTATGAGTCTGTAATTCCCAGGGTCTGTTGCTGTACCCCCTTTATAAAGGGGGATAATGGTTGCTGTTTTTCATTCGGCAGGAACAAAACCAGTACTCGGGCTGTGGTTGAAGAGAGTACCTAATGGAGTTGCTAACTCATGTTTTAGACTATTTAAAATGCAACCTGGATGCCATCTGGTCCCACTGAGGCTGTGCTTTTGGCCTTGGAGAGAGCATTAATGACTTGCTCTTTGGAGATGCAAGGTGGGGGAGATGTAGAGAAAATGCTTTGTGGAATTTTTGAAGGGGACAACAGGGGTGAATTTTTCAACAAACCTGTCAGCTAACACGTTAGCTATTTTCACAGGATCAGTATGTGTGATGCCATCCACAGCTAGTGTAGCACAGGTATGAGTCTTACCATTTAGGTTACAGATATAGCTGGAGAATGCATTATGGTTATCCTTAGTTATGATTGCTAAATTTTTTTTTGAAGTTGCCCTTAGAGGATTTTACAAGTTGTCTTATTTGCTTGTTTAAGCTGATGATGGTGTTCTTCCACTGTTGGGACCTCTCTTTTTTATTCTTAGAGAGCAATTTCTTCTTGTTGTATAATTTATTAATGCTAGATGTCCACCTGGGAGGCTTGTTTTTTTTCTTAAGGATCTTGTTTTAATCCTATCAGGTACAACTGTGACGATACATTTGTATAAGTGTTTGTATAGGGCATTTGTGTATACCTTAGTATAGTTGTCAATGCCATCTGTAGGAAGAGGAGCTTGGAAGTTATTTATGCCATCCCTTAGGAGGCTATAATTAGCTTTGGTGACATTATTTTAGCATGAATTCACCTAAAATTGTTTCAGGTGTTATAATTACTTCAAATGTGGCTGGTTTGTGATCAGAGTTTACCAGTGAGAGTCCTATACTTGTGTTGGTGCAATGGTCACCCATGTAGGTGAGGACCAGGTTGAAAATATTTCAGCGCCTTGTGGGGTTGCATAGTATTTGTAACAGGGCATTAGTGTTAACAAAGTCCAGGAACCTTTGTTCAAGAATGTTGGTACTTGTATAAGTTTCACAGTCAATGGAGTGATAATTAAAATTGCCCATGACTAGAGTGTTTGGTTGTAATTTGACTGACTCAAGTAGGCCCAAATAAGCAGATTAGGTCTCTTGGTTAATTGAAGGGGGCCTATAACTAACTATGACTTGAAGGGGGCTCTTACCTACAGTTAGTTGAACTTGGAGTAACTCCATGGAGTTTTCCCGTCTAACCAGTCTAGAGGTGTATTTATCTTTGATGAAGATAGATACTCCTCCTTTGTTCTCCCATGTTCATTTTGCAGTCTGTAAGTATGGAAGACATTATAACCTTGCAAGGGAAGGGTAGTCTCTGTAGTCCTGAATCAAGTTTCTGTGCACAGGCATCAACATCCTCCAGGGAGAGGAGTGCTTCCGGAGAGTGCAGTTTCTAATTTAAATTCCTAGCATTTAGCAGCATAACCCTTAATTTATTTGTGAGTGATATTTTCACATGAGAAATTTTGTTCTTTAGACCTTGCCTAAAAAAAGGCACTATGGAGGAGGCAAGTGACTTAGCTAGTAAGTGAAAGCCTAGGGGTGACAGGTGAATACCATCTCTGGCAAAGTAGCATGGTCTCTCAACCATGTCATCCCAGGCTGACTGGAACTGGATCCCCTTAGAATGACACCAGAAACAGAACCAATTGTTGATGTCAATCATTTTTTGTTTATACTGTGGTATCATCCTAGATGAGGGTAGTATGCTGCTTAAGGCTAAGGACATACCTTACTGGGGCACATATTCAGAGAGCTCAATCATGTCTCTCTTCATATAGTCCAGTGGGGTACGTCTCAGTTCATTCATACCAACATGAACTAGGGCAGAGTCCTAGCTGTACTTGTTGTTGAGAGACTTGATTGCATGTGTTATCTGATGGATCCTGGCACCCAATAGACAATTAACAGTAACCTTCTCCTTGTGCAGCCTGATGAGTGGGACATCTGTGTGTCTCACAGTGGAGTCATCTCTGACTAAATATTTGGTTTAGATGTCTTTTGCCTTAGGGGCTTATTTGGTGAAACACTGATGCTTGTGTTTTTATTTGAATTGTGTGTTGTAGGCACTGTATTAAGTGTATTGTGTTTGTTTTTTCAAAGGTCTCTGGTGTTTAGGTAGGTTCTGGTGAGTACCTCCAATTATGATGGCTCATGTGTTGAGTGCATAGTTTGTGTAGGAGGTGTAGTATGTGGGCTGACAACCTGTTCGGTATGAGTGTTCTGTGTGCAAGAGAGTAAAAATTCCAGATTCTTAATGTAGATTTATCTCTCACAAATTGTACTTGGGTGATTTAGGAGTAGACTGTTGTCAGAGTACATGAATCATTTGCTAAACTGCCTCAGGATATCCATGTCAATCAGGCTGGTAGGAGAAATGGAGGATAACTGACCATCCATAATGCTAGTTTAAATCCTGTTTTCACAGTGGGGAAAGAAAATGGAGGGGTGTGGAATAACTGGGTACTCTAAATGGGATCTATACTAATGGTGGGCTCTAGAAAGGGTCTATACTAACCATGGGAGACTATGGAGAGTGTATCCTCTAGAGGATTTTAAACTGGAGAGATTTGCTTATATGCAAACACAGGGGAACAGCTTTTGCACAATGAGCAAATGCAAAGCTTTTGTACCAGCAGGATGAAGACTTTTCTAAAGTTAAACCCTCAGGTCAATCAGATAAAAACACAAAAAGCTATCGACCAGTAGTTCCCACCTTGGATGGGTTGAATTTAGCTCCCTGCTTCCACCAGAAAGTGTGAAAAAAAAACTCCCAATGTAAAACCAGCTACTCTGAGCTGAAGTTCAGTAACAAATGCTATAGAACAGAAGTAATAATTCCTGCAAAATCAAGAATCCTTGGAAATAAGTTCACTAACCCTGAGGAATGTTCACAACACAAAGAACTTTAATTGTTAACTATCACTGAAATAGTAAATGTAATTCTTTTATACCAGCAGGATGAAAGATTTTTCAAAAGTTAAACTCTCAAGCCAATCAGACAAAGACAGAAAAAGCTACCAACCACTAGTTCTCGCCTTGGATGGGTTGAATTTAGATCCCCTGCTCCCACCAGAGAGTGTAAAAGAACCCTCCCAATGTAAAACTAGCTGGCTTTGAATTTCAGTAACAAATGTTTTAGAACAGAAGTAATAATTCCTGCAAAATCAGGAATCTTTAGAAATAAGTTCACTAACCCTGAGAAATGTTCACAATACACAAAACTTTGCAAAACAGATGGAGTTTCTTTAACAAGTGCAAGCTGAAAAACAGTGATAAGTTCTAGCAAATAAATAAATGCAGCACAAAATTGTTAAATATCACTGAAACAGTTAGAGCAAGTGCAAAAAAGTATACTTATATCAGCTTTGCATTTCAAGATGGTCTTAGAAGCAATCCAAGCCAGGTAAAAGGAAGCTCTGGGTAGATGAGCACAATTTTACAAAAAATTTAATTATTTTATACCAGCAGGATGAAACACTTTTTTTAAAGTTAAACCCTCAGGCCAATCAGATAAAAACACAAAAAAATATCAACCAGTAGTTCCCACCTTGGATGAGTTTAATTTAGCTCCCTGCTCCCACCAGAGATTGCAAAAGTACCTCCAGATGTAAAACCAGCTGGCTTTGAGCTGAAGTTCAGTAACAAATGCTTTTGAACAGAAGTAATAATTCTGGCAAAATCAGGAATCCTTGGAAATACATTCACTAACCCTGAGAAATGTTCACAGCACCCAAACACTTTGCAAAACAGATGGAGTTACTTAAACAAGTGCAGGCTGAAAAATAGTGATACATTCAAGAAAATAAATAAATGCAGCACAGAACTGTTAAATATCATGGGCAAATGGAGCATACCATTCAGTAATTTATGGAGGATCTTGGATGCAGATGCCTGTAACACCTCCAGCATGTCTCCAGTTGACAGAGGTTACAGAGTTCCTGTAGTATGTCTCTATCCACCCTGTAGCACTCTACACTTTCCACCTCATGCAGATTGTGATAAGTTAAATAGGGTGTGAAAACTCTTCTCCTTCTTGGCCTTGGGCTATTAGCAGCAGCAGCATAGACTTCAGCCTGTTGCACATACACATGAATTAAAGCAACAGCAACCCCTAACATTATTTCTGTGTAGACTACTTTCCATGGCTGCATTCCAGTAGGTTTTGGAATTCACAGGCAAAACCAGCACTGACTCTACATGTTTGCTTTATAGCTTCTTGAATAGCTCATCCATCTCAGATTAGTTGATTAGCATACAATTCAGCTGCATGCCATGGTGTTTACTATGGTTGCGCAGTTCTACAGACTCTGCAGAGCCACTTATTGACTAGAAACCAGTGTGCTACCATGTGTGCGTCACGCAGCAATACACACACTGTCTTAGCAGAAAGTGTATGGTTTATTGAATCTGCCAGGAAGTTTTCCATAATTCAGCTCACTCTGTCTCTTAGGAAATATACTGCTCCAATCCATTTCTTCAATATTATTAAGGATTCTATTTTTGTTAACAAAAGTGGATGTCTCCTCCAGTGTGTCAAATATTTTCGTTCCTTCAGAAAGAAATAATTTGATCTTTGCAGGAAACTCCAAAGTGGCTTTAATATTTGCTTTTACTCATTACTTTACTGGAATAATCATGGTCAGATCTGACCACATGTTCATCTATTTTAACAACTGGGCTTCATAGGTTCATAGGTAGGTACTAGGCAATTAGTCCTAGGGCCTATATTAGCCTAGCCAAAAAGGTACCTAGGCTTTTGCCACCCAAGAAAATGATTTTCCTGTACCCCTGCCAAGCAGAGCCACAGATGTGATCCCCATGGTGAATTTCCTATTTTCCAGCCAATCATCAAGATTTTTCTTGAAGAGTGGTAATGAGGAACTTTGTTTGATATAGATAGGTAGTTTGTTCCAGAGGTATGGGAAGTCTCTGGGACAGGAATCTATCCCTCCAGCATGTTCTGTTTATTGTGGTGACAAGGTTTATGTCCTTAGAGCATGTAGCTCGGAGGGATTGGGATTTCTTTAAGTGGAGCATGTCCAACAGCTCTGGGTTTGACATAGCTTTATATGTTAGGCAGAGATTGCCTCTGAGTAGGCGATGTGCAATGGAGTAAAGCTGGAGTTTTTTGAGACGGTCTGCTTAGGGCATCTGTTTGAGGCTGGTAATTCTCTTTGTGAGGTATTTCTGCAGCCTTTCCAGTTGTAGATGTCTTGTGAGGTACATACCAAAAGGGGCATTGCACTCTATAATGGATCTAATGAGTGATGAGTCGAGGGGAACAATGACCTCTTTTTTTCTGGATGAGAAACCTTTTGTGATGAGGTGTGCCATGTAGAAGTATTTCCTGACTACTGTGGCGATGAGATTATCAAATGAGAGACTACTGTCGACTTGTGTCCCAAGGTCTCTTATTACACTTTTGGTGTTAATTAGACTACCACCTATGTGGTAGCTCATGGGTACAGAGTTTTTACCAAAGGAGGATGACAATGCACTTTTTGGCATTGAGCTCGAGGCCATGGCTTTGACAACAGCATCTGTTTCAGTGAGGCCTTTTTGTAGGATATCCACATCGTTAGGAGATTCGATTATGGCTCCTAGTTTGCAGTCATTTGAGAAGTTCTCTAGCCAAAGACTTCTGTGTTAGCCTGTACTTCAGAAAAGTAGATACCAAACAGCAGAGAACTCAGGACTGGACGATGTGGTACTCCACTTGTCACTGGATTGAAGTCGGATTTGGAGTCTGCTACTTTCAAAGTGTGGGTTCTGTCAGTGAGCCAGTTGGCAACCCATCTTGTGACATAGGGATTTATACCTAGTTTAGTGAGCTGATCTATAATTCCAGAGTAGGGGATGGTGTCAAAAGCCTTGGCGAGATCTAGATAGGCTGTGTGAACTATCTTACCCTCGTCTACAGCTTTGGTGACTGCTTCAAAGAAGTCAATCAGGTTTAGGAGACATGATCTGCCTTTTACAAACCAAAGCTTGACCATGCTGTTTTTAATACTTCTTTTTTTTTTCTAAGCTGGACATAAACTTACCTATAGTTGAATGTGGTGGTTAGTTTTACTTCTTTGAAGGTGGTCTCAGGGATTTATGTGTCCTTTCAATTCCAAAAGATAAAGTTTCAGGTAGATTTAATGTTTTATGTAGCCAGGTTTTAAGTTTATTATATTGTCTCCTTCATACATTTCAAGTATACCATATATTCTAATGTTATTTGTCTCAATCTATTTTCTAAATCATTAACTTTATCTAAGATCCAGTTATTTTGTTTTAAAAGAAACTCAATCTGAGACTCACCTTCAGTTATTCTTGCTTCATGATAATTTAAAGCTTCTTTCATACTGATTTCTGCCATCTGTTTTTTCAAAAAAATTTCTAAATGTTCTATCTTCTTTCTGGACTGTTCTTTGAAACTTTCTATTTTGGTATCCCCTTTGTCTATTCTAAGTAATATATCCTGCAAACTAGATATTACTGACTGGATGCCTTTTTTAACACAAGAACCCTGAGTACCATTTCTTGAGTGGCTTATGTTGAAGTATTTTCTCTCTTAACCAAGCAGTTGAAATTCTGACAGGAAAATTACAGCTCTTCAAGAACTTGAAGGTATAAATATTTTCTTTGACTATTAGTGAATAAAATTAGCTAAAAATATGCCCGCATTTTAATATTTTGATTATATTTTTGTTAGAGAAATTTTTCATTCTCAGAACTTTCACCATTTGCTGTTCTTAGTTAGCCATCTTGGTCACGTCCCACCAACCAGATAACTTTTTAATAGAATTTTCCATCCTTCCCACTACCTTCCATCCTACAATCTGTCTCCAACAGTTTTACCCACCCACCCCCTTCAACTCAGCCTTCTACTTCAATAAAGTACAGCCAAGGAATTCTCACAAGAAAAAACACCCACAGAAGACTTACCAGATTACAATGACCCCCACGTACCTGGGCTCTAATCATTTGTGCAAAGATTGCATTACCCTCCAGATCCTCCAACTTTACAACCTATACATTACAAAGGTTATACTGCCAAACATATGGAAGAAAATCTTTGCAAGCCATCCTTGCCAGAAGTCCCAAATCCAAATAATGGAAAAGATTTTGGACCAATCTTCAGTCACCAAATTCTGGATAACATATTAGAAAACTTAATTTCTACCAACTTGCAAAACACATAAAAAATACAGCATTCTTTACCTCCATCAACACAGATTTTTGTCAGCCCATAGCACTATGACTGCTTTTTAAACCCTAACTGATGACATCCCAGACTGTCTTCTTTGTTTAACAATTTCCTCTACAACGGAAGCTTTAAGCCACAAATAAGGAATTAATTCTCTCATTACTCCCCTCTCCACAAAGGAGTGTCACAAAGTTTGGGCCTGTCAGCACTCCTATTCTTGCTATTCATTAATTTCCTAGCAACCCATTGGCCCCATACTCCAATCTTTCTAAATGCAGACAATATGATAACTTACAGGTCCAGTTCCTCATACCTGACCACCAAAAAATAGTTGGAAAATGAAGTCCCTGTATGCCACTGTGGGTCATGCTGAACAACCTTCTACTAAACACCAAAGAAACAAGCTATGATTTTTGGCACAAGAAAAACAATGAAATGTAGTACACAAAGGGGCAGACTACCTTAAAATGATGTCACATTTTAAATATCTTGGTGTCTGGCAAGACCAGTCCCGCAGTTTTGAATTCCACATTATCTACTTCAAATCAAATGTCAATTGTCTCCTTTTCTGAGGCAAAAAATGCAATCATTTCCTCTTAGCAGAAGGTAGACTAGCCACTGGGAAAGGAGTTTTCTTCTCACTGAACACAGAAGGCATTATAAGAGATCTGGGAACACAAGTTGACAGCAACCTCTCTTTTGACCACCACATTGCCACTGTGGTTAGAAAGCCCATCTATGTGGCACATCTCATTACTAAAGGTTTTGCATCCAGGAAGAAAGAGGTCATCATCTCTCTCTAATCTTCCCTCATTAGGCCAATCATTGAGTACAATGCCCCATTTGGCATGTACCTCACTAGACACCTGCAACAACTGGAGAGGCCGCAAAAGTTCCTCACAAAGAGGATCCTAGGCCTTAAACATTTGTCCTATATGGACAGACTAAAAAAACTCCAACTATTCTCTTTCTCATATCACCTACTTAGAGGCGATCTCTGCTTGTCTTACAAAGCCATGTCTGACCCAGTTCTGTTAGAAATGCTACATCTAAAGAAATCCCAATCCCTCTGCACCACATGCTCCAGAGACCTTAACCTCATTACCACAATCAACAGAACATGCTGAAGGGACAGATTCATAACCCAGAGACTACTCATGCTCTGGAACAGACTTCCCATACATGTCAAGCAGAGCACCTCACTGGCCCTGTTCAAGAGAAATCTTGATGAGTGGATGGGAAATAGAAAATTCACCCCAGGGATCACTCCAGTGACTTTATTCGAGACAGGCACTGGGAACTAAGGTCAGGTGGCAAGATGCCAGGGTAATCCTACGGACTAGGCTTGTAAAGGGCCTAGGGCCATTAGCCTAGTACACACCTATGAACCTATGAACCATAGCAGGAATATGATAGGGACTGTCTATATTGCCAAAACTTTTAAAAAACTCCATACTTCTATCATTATTTAACCTAATTTGACATTTTGTTGCACTACCTCTTACCAAAGCATCCATTGTTACTCAGTCCTCACAAAGGCAAATTGACCAAAACTAAATGGAAGATGTACCCAACTGCTTGCTTCCCTAACACACAAACTAATATGTCAAGATGCTTTTATCTTCTTCCCCACAAAATTCACTAAATTAATACTTCCTACAATCCCTGATCTCAATCCTTTCAATGCCTTACTACTCCACTAAGAAAGTTCCAAGCAACTGACCACAGCTTCTCCATAATGGCACCTCAAACTTGGGATTCTCTCTCTACAGACTTGCTTGACACCACCAACCTCACCACATTCAGGCATCAACTTAAGAAATATATTTTTCTCAATGGTTGCATGTAAATACTTCTCTTCCCAAGGCATCACCTAACATTCACAATCACCATTACCTTCCTCTCCTTCCATTCTTCGTTCATACATTTTCACAACGGATCTAAATCATCTCCTTTCTCACTAATTCCCAACACTTCAGTCTCTTCCCCCATCGCCAACTACTATTGCTTAAATCTCCATCTCCCCTATTTCAATTTTCCTACCCAGTAATTACAGCAGGACATTTGCATGTAATGTTGTATTTGTAAGCAATGATGCCTGACAGGGTGGACATTAATGGAAAATAATGGAATACCAGAGGTGTTGTGAGGCTTAACACCGCAGGTGGAGAGCCTCTACATTCTATAAGATCCATTATTTCCCCTATAATGCCCACATTGGTAGGTATTACTGTGCTTAGATAATGGGATATATCTTAAATTACCAAGAACACCAAAAGCATTGTAGAACACAAACCAAACTTAGTAACTGAGAAAAATTCTACCAACCACCTAGGCAAGGCTCCAGACACAGCTTGTATTTTTGAGCACTTTCATTCTTTAATAGTAAAAACAAGAACTTCATCAGAAAATAGAAGTCAAATGAGACAAGCAGTTTAAAACGAGAGCCAAAAAAAAATCACATGACTAAACACTACCAATCATTAAATAACGGGTGTTGTCACAAAAGGAAATACATGAACTGAAATTTAAAGTGCAAGTGAAGAATAATAAATAATAAATAAACTAATGTCCAGTGGCGACTGGTGACTTCAAATCAAAGGGGGGACTGCAGGAAACAGCTGAATGGGTGGGGTCAATGGGAATGGGTGTAGCCAACTAGAAAGGGGAGGAGCTATGCTCAAAACCACAAAAACTGTAACTTTAATTAAATACTCTGCCCTGGGTGCCAAACCATCATTATGAGAGTCCAATCAAGACAAAATGAATTGTAGAAGAAAAAACATATTTCAATCCATTGGCTGCATGACAGATTACTTAATAACTAGATGGAAACAAAAAGGTTGTGAGGCATGAAAAATAAATTACTTTTTAAATACATTACTGGAATGCTAGTCAAAATCAAGTATAAAATAACAAGCAGCACTCACCTCAAACCACTTCTCCTTGCACTCCAGTTCTAATTATAATTTATATTCAGCTTTATTAAAGTACCAAGTAACATGCTGAAAGTAGCAATCTCTGTGATACCCCCACTTGTAAAAATGTTTCTTATCTAAAAAAGACCTGCTGCCTGACAACAACTATCTACTTGTTTCATGGGGAAAACATGATCAAAGTAAAAAATGAAAAGCAAACAGGAAGCAAGCTCAACATACATTGATTAAAGGATTACTGCACAGGATATGGACCGCACATGATAGATTGGCATTCTGTTTAGTTTGCAGGTAAAGCCTGTAATGAGCTCTTAAAATAATGTAACCCTGTCCTTTATTACAAATACTGTCATATGCATTTCAATAACCAAGGCTTATATGTTATCTAGTTATGTAAGTATTCTCTGCATGGCAACAACAGAAAGGCTTTCAATGTTGGCAATTCTTTAACAGTATGCTTATTAAAACTTACTTGCATCTTACAATCTCAGACAAGCTTACCAGATGGTCATTAAAGCACTGCTACTTAAACACAGAGCAACAGGCACTTTCTGAATAATAGTAAGCATAAATCAACAGTATAAAAATATGACAGAAACCAGAACATTCTGCAAAATCAAGGACAGATGAAAAGCCATTGTAGTACTTGTGTCTACCTTGGATGGGGGGGTAGTCTGCACATTTACACTGCATAACTGCTCCTTGCCTTGCTTGGACACATCCAGAGTCACTATATGGGGGAGTGGGGTGCAACAAGTATGTCACAATTTGAAATGTCTCTGGCTGACTGCGATGGCCCTGACACATCTGCCATACCTCTCAACCTCAGAGCAAGAAATCTGGACAAAGCCATACATAGAACTGGGACAAAGGCCCAACAATAAGGACAATTTTTAAATATTGCTTTTATAAACTTAGAAAGATAGTAGAATAGTAGGTCTTGCATTAGTATGGATTTTCTGAAGGGTATAAAATCTGAAACTCAAATGTCTGTCATTATTTTCTAACTTCAGTCTTTAATGATTTGCCACTAATTTGCCAAAAAAACCCCCCACAATTTTATGAAAAATGGACCAAAAAAGTGATTCAAAAATATAAAATAGACACACAATGGAGCTGGGAACCTGTCAAAGAAGGGACACTTTTTAATACTAGTACTGCTAACTTGAGCAGCTGACAAAATAAAGGAATCTACATGCATTTCTGAAATAAAAGTAATCTATAACTGATTATTACAGTTATTTATTAATTGTAAACCCTCCATGTTTTCTTCCAAAATTGCCATTTTGTGGAGGGATTATTAGGGGAAGAGCAACATTTTGAACCAAAATCAGGGACAGTTGAAAGGTTTGGATATGCCTTATTCTATAAACCCATTTATTTGCATGTACCTCTCAACCTGTCAATGCAGGAAATCTGGACAAGGTAAAAATATATGGGGGGAACATATAAACAGTACTAAAAAAATGCTCTTGTATAAAATGAGACAGTTGATCGAATAACAGGTCTCGCTTTAGCATGCATTTTTCTGAAGGTTATGAAGTCTGAAACTCAGTGTCTGTCATTATTTAGTGACTTCATTCCTAAATGATTTAACAGAAAACCACAAATTTTTATGAGGAACAAACGAAAAATAAGAAGCAAAAAATCTATTCATTCTGCAAAAGTCTGGACAGTTGAGAGGTATAGTTCAGCCGGGGTTGTCTTTGAGTTTGCTGCCCTTCCCCCCCTCACAAAATCATGGTCGAATGGAACCATTACTTGGCTATTTCACCCCATTTACCATAAACACTAATGTGCATACTGCTTTACTTCTGCAATGATTTGGACTTCATTTAAAAGTTTTATTTTGCATTTTACAGCACAAACACTAATATATATCATATCTGCTAAACAAAGCAATGCAGTCTCACAATGAGAACAGACTTCTCTGCCCTTGAAAACTCACAATCACTGAAACAGCATTAAAATCCACATTCAAAGAAAATACATTTTGCCAGTGGCAGATTAACTTTGGGTTTGGGCTGTTTTCAAATCACAGGCCCCTTGCACATGAAACATACACATGCTCTTTCATACACCTTCCTGAATGTATTAAATTATATTCCTTGTACAATACAGTACAGTTTTAGAGGGTGTTTTAAATTTATTGTTTTGAAATTTTTCCAGTAAACAATGAAACAAAATGCATGCACCAATGACAAAACTGCCCAATTCAGAACATTTCCATCATAAAAGTCTACTCAAACTTCTACAGTCCACCAGTATCAGTACATATGCACAATCTGTGAAGAAGTAAAAGTCATCTAAATAATTCCACATTAAAGAAATATATAACTAATGAAGAGGCTGCTGCTAGCAAACAACTTTGTATTTCATTGTTTCATCTACAAATAAAGTGCCTGTTACTCTTGAGGAATAAATTGCCTATCTTACACTAAAAAAAATGATAAGCTAGTGTAATATCACAATAGGGAATGGATGGCAAACTGATAACAGGTTCATAGTTACTAGGCATCTTCGCATCCACCCCTTTTGCAGTACGGTACAGTATCAGAAATGCATCTATCTACTGTGGGAGTAGAACCCACAGCCTTCTGCATCAAAAGCAAGTATACTGCCTGTTATGTTATTAACAATGCAAGCAGGCTCAGCATAAGCAGCACTAAACTTTTGCTCCCCTGCAGTTCTCAGCTCCTTGTAAAATCTACTCACTCAGTTGTATCTCTGAACTTTGCAGCACAAAGAAATCTGGAAAAAGCCAAAGTTTATTGTGGGGGGGACAAAAGCCCAAAAAACAGGGACACATTTTAAACATTGCTTCTATAATGTTGGAAAGTTGCTAGAATAAAATGCTGTGTTAACACCATACATTTCACTGCCAAGCCTTAAATCCAGGACCCTGTGCAAAACAGTCAGAGCAACATACCATTATGCCAAATCAGCTGTTTTGTGAAAGAGGAAGATGGAAACTTAAATGGCTACCATTTAGTGAATTCAGTTCTCACCATAGCACAGCTGTCAACCTCTTAGCACAAAACACCTGAACAAAGCCAATAATGGGAGAATACAGCCCCCAAGCATTCAGTGAATTCAGTTCTCACCATAGCTCTCAATGTCTTAGCAAAAAACACCCGGACAAAGCCAGTAATGGGGGAATATAGTCCCCAAACATATTCAGTGAATTCACTGCTTACCATAGCTCTCAAGCCTTAGCACAAAACCTGGATGAAGCCAATAATGGGGGAATACAGTCCCCAAAATAGGGACAAATTTCAAATATTCATCTTATACACTTAGAAAATTGCTAGAATAAAAGCTTTTGTGTTACTATGCACTTTCTGAAGAATATGAAGTCTGATATTCAAATGTGTGTCATTTTTAACATGTTAACCAGGAAAGTCTGACTTGGAACAAAAGCTAATTTTTAGCAGAGGCCTAGGGAGAAACACTCCAGACAGACACATGTCTTTGTAAGATGGGAGGACACTAGAGGAAACAAAAACAGGGAGGGCATACAGACTCCACACAGAAGGTAAGGCACCCCAGCCAAAAATCAAACCAGAGAACATATAGCTGTCAGGCAACAATGCTACCACTGCACCAATGCACTACTGGCTTTGCAAGGACACAAAAATACAGAAACCACAGATTTTATGAGGAACAGAACAAGTATTAGGGGAAAATCTGCAACATTTTTACAGATGGTGGTGGGTAGGAAATTCAGGCTGTTGCTACCTGGGCCCAAAGTGTAGGGTTCAAGCCTTATTCTCTGCATAGCACCTGGGGCATTTCACACACACACACACACACACACACACACACACACACACACACACACACACACACACACACACACACACACACACACACACACACACACACACACACACACTGCATTAACCTTTATTATTTATTTTGCCACTCACCAAATGCAGATTTTGTAAGCCCTATTTATTATATTATTTTCATTTTCACTTTATTTCTATTTATTTATTTTTTATTTTGGGCGACAGTAGTGCAGTGGTTTGCATTGTCACCTCACAGCAAGAGGTTGTCCAGTTCGATTCTCGGCTGGGGTGCCTTCTGTGTGGAGTCTGCATGTCCTTCCTGCGTTCGTGTGGGTTTCCTCTGGGTGCTCCAGTTTCCTCCCGTGTTACAAAGACCTGTGTCTGGAGTGTTTCTCACCAGCCTCCTCTGAAAAGTGGCGTGTTTCAAGTCGTTCTTTCCCAGTAAACAAATGTTAAATAAATAAATATATTTTTACACTCACCAAACACCAAAGCTGCATATTTCAAGCATAAAATATGTTGTTTTTTTATCTATGCTTCACAGCAGGTTAACAGACAGCAGTGAAGCAGTGGACTTGTTTTTTACGCAGCAACATCTGTACATTAATACCTGTTGGAGAACGTTTGTTCTCTAATAAGGTTACATTGTATATTTTGCCCATTATCTAAGTATTCATACTAATCCCTAAGTTTGCATTTTAAGTGATAGCCCTCTTTTGCTTTTTCTTATGATAATCAGCATTTTCATTATATAAATTGCAAGACTGATGCTTGCACTTGTATTGTGCACTTGTTCTGTATGGTGTTTCATTTATGAAGTGATTGCCCTGAGTTGAGCCTGAAGACAGTCCATCAGAACCAGTGCTCTGCACCAGTTAACAAACAAACAATAAATAAATAAATGGAAGAATTCAGCATTTTCTGAAAAATACTGGGCATTTGACAGTTATAAAGTGTACCCTTAAGAGGTTTAACTTTATGAAGATCAGTAGATCTAGGATGGGTAATGCTAAATTTTAGGGCCAGAACCAAAGAGTGATGCCTAAATCATAGCAGTCAGGGGGTATGGAGATGCATGTTGCTTTTGGTAACATCCAGCTTTCCAAGCTTATTTAATGATGTCTTCCTGTAACATTATTATGTTAGTGACTCCACTTTATTTATCTTATTTTCCTTTAAAAGGAATGATACTGAAACTTAGCACTATCCATGCCATGCTTTTGTAGTATAATTTGCTATGTAAAACTTGCTGAAACTTAGCACTATCCATGCCATGCTTTTGTAGTATAATTTGCTATGTAAAACTTGCTGAAACTTAGCACTATCCATTCCATGCTTTTGTAGTATAATTTGCTATGTAAAACTTGCTGAAACTTAGCACTATCCATGCCATGCTTTTGTAGTATAATTTGCTATGTAAAACTTGCTGAAACTTAGCACTATCCATTCCATGCTTTTGTAGTATAATTTGCTTTGTAAAACTTGCTGAAACTTAGCACTATCCATGCCATGCTTTTGTAGTATAATTTGCTATGTAAAACTTGCTGAAACTTAGCACTATCCATGCCATGCTTTTGTAGTATAATTTGCTATGTAAAACTTGCTGAAACTTAGCACTATCCATTCCATGCTTTTGTAGTATAATTTGCTATGTAAAACTTGCTGAAACTTAGCACTATCCATGCCATGCTTTTGTAGTATAATTTGCTATGTAAAACTTGCTGAAACTTAGCACTATCCATGCCATGCTTTTGTAGTATAATTTGCTATGTAAAACTTGCTGAAACTTAGCACTATCCATTCCATGCTTTTGTAGTATAATTTGCTATGTAAAACTTGCTGAAACTTAGCACTATCCATTCCATGCTTTTGTAGTATAATTTGCTTTGTAAAACTTGAAGCTGCAATCCCAAAGTACACAAGCCCACTTGAAAGGGGTAGAGCTACCATCACACCCCTGAAAATACATATGGTTCTGTATCATGATCATGGTATAAAGGCCATTCTATAAAACCTTATGTCACAGTTTAGGATCTTAGAAATGTGGTACCCACTGAAAACCCAATCAAGTAAAGTTCTGGCTAGTTGCAGTTGAAGTTGATGGTATAAGAAGATGAAATAATAACAAAAAATACATCCAAACAAATACCCCCACACATAGTTTGGGCAATTATGGTCTTACACCTTTGATAGTTGTATAATATTACTCAAATGTGTTCCTGGTCCTTCCTCTCCCTCTGTGATGTACAATGATCGTGTTGAGATAATTTTTGTATTTTAATCAAATTCCTGTTCAGAAGGCTAATTTCGAAAACAGATGTGAATTTATTGTTTACAGGAGAGATAAATATCTCAAAGTGTTTCTCTGTCTGTTGATTAAGGTCTCTATTGTGGATGACAAGGAATGTGTTCTTCAAGCAAAAGAAACCTGAAATGCTTGTTTGAAGTAAATCTAAACCAGTCCCTCCTACTGCAAGCATGTGAGCTCTGAGCTCAAACATGAAGAAATGTCTGTAATTAACTAAGGGAGATAAAAAATAAGAAAGTTTAGGTGAAATCAAGTCACAAGATAGGTAAAGACCAGGTCATCTCACATTTTAATATGCTGATTAACAAACTACAGAATTCTGCATTCAGTCTCATATAAGCATCACTTTTGTTTTTTTACTATCTTTGGATTCATTTGTGAATAAAATTGTTCCTATTTTTGTTTCATAAAGAAAAAAAGCCCTTTAGCCTATAATTGGTCATTGTTTGCTGCTGGGGGGTGTCTTACAAACGTAAATCATCTCATTTCTTTCTTTATTTTATTTTATATTTGTTTACTGGGAAGGTCTGACTGGACACGTCCTTTTTCAGCAGAGGCCTGGGGATAACAGCTGCAGTTACAAGGATATTGTTCACATATGCTAACATACACAGAGTACCAATTACAGACATTTCAGCAGTTTAATAAACATATAGGATATTATTTAAATGGTAAAATAATAAAAAAAGTTGAGTACATATATTTCACTTCATGGAAATAAGTCCCATTATAGATACTAATGCTCCAGTTGCAGTTGAAATGATCGAGAGGGCTATACACATACAGATGTAGCTGCTAACAAATGTGACTGAAATAATAAAGAGGGTTATAACCTTATTAACATATGAAGTTACTACTTGTTTTATAAAGTAGAAAGGGAAGTAAGATTGTTTGGGAAATCAGGAGGGCTTAACCAGGGGAGTAACAAGAACAAAGGCAGGTATCCACTAGGTGTGATTTGAGAAACCTTTTGAATTGTGAAATAGAGTTGTTAGACGTTATTGGGATTGGCAGTTTATTCCAAATTTTGGGAATATAGTTAGAGAAGAGAGATTTCCCAGCTGAGTTGTTGGCTTTGGTCATATCTAGAAGGTGTTGGTTACTGGAATGAAAAGATAGAGCTGTGGTGTATGGTTGAATGAGTTTTTGGGAAGAAGGGGTTTTATCGGGTTGGTGGACAATATTGTGGGCAAACATGAGTTGATTAAAGTATAGAAGATGTGGGAATTTCAAGCCAATTACGCTATTTTACTGCTGTACACTGATGTGATCTATGTAATGCTCCAGTTGCAAATCTTGCTATTTTATTATAGCAAGATTCCAGTTGGTTTACGTCTGTTTGTGGAGATACTGGGGAGGCATAGAGGAGGGTTGATAGGTGGTATGTGTGGGCTATGGTAGCTTTTGTGTTGTTTGTAAGAAATTGTTTATTTCTATATAGGAGACTTCTTCTTGTGAACCTTTTTGATGGTTTGGGCTATATGAATATTGAATTTCAAGTTGATGTCAATTTCAACCCCAAGCAATTTAGTGTGAGTGCTTGGGGTGATAATAGTATTAGTCCTGGAGAAGATATTAAAAGACTGGGAAGATGAGGGGAATTTAGTTGGACTAAAAATAAGTTTTGTTTTTTTGAGATTTAGAATCAGCTGGGAGTTAGTCAGCCAGGTTTCTTACTGACAGAAATGAATCTTGGTTTTGGTGTGGAGGTCTCCCAGTATGGGGCAGCACATATTAGGGTAGAGTCATCAGCATATTGTACTACAGAAGCTTGTGGTGCCGAGGTCCTGAGGTGGTTAGTGAATAGAGAGAATAGTAGTGGTCCAAGGATTGAGCCTTGTGGAACACCTAAGGAGACTGGAAGAAACGGAGACAGTTGGCGTTTTCATCAGACAGCTTGTAATCATCCTGTTAGATAGATTTCAAATCATGTAATAGTGGAAATGCTGAGGTTTAGAGTGGAGAGAACATTGATGAGTTTATTGTGATTGACCTTCTTAAAGGCCTTGGATACGTCTAAAAATACGGCTGATACAAATTCTCTGTTGTTTCTATTATGGTTAACTGTGTTAGTAAAGGATAGTAGTGCTGTGGTGGTGCTGTGAAAGGGATGGAAGCCATGTTGGGTGTTTGATAGTAGTTTGTGTGTGAGGAGGTAGTTCATTAGTTGGGTGTGCACTACTCTTTCTAGTATTTTGGATAAAGGAGATAGAATGGCAGTTGTGGATAATTGGTGAGTTCAGTGGAATTCTCTCCCTTGTGTAGTGGTAGAATTTGGGAGGTTTTCCATATCACAGATACCTGGCTTTCAGATGTTGAACACTTGTGGTATAATATGGGAGAAGAGAAGCGAGCAAAACGTAGACAAGACCTGAAAGTTTGGGACGATCAGTTTTTAATTGGCTGTTGCTGAATCCGTGAGTTACTTTAATTTTCCTCTAAACAGCTCTGCAGGCACCATGACATATTCCCCTTGCTTATTTGTGGTTTAGATTCTAGTACATTAGTCATTAGAACAGTGCAGACCAACAGTTGCATTGCTAGTTGGATTACTTTTATCTTTCCTTACTGAGAATCAGTCTTCATTGTACACAAGCCTGACTGCCTTCAGATCTCCTGTGGGTATGCTAGAATATTGCAGGAGCTTCAAGCACTTTCTTTCTGTGTAGAAGTGAAACCAAAGTGACCTAATACAGACAGCATGGCACATTAATTTGGTTCCTTGTTCAGTAACGGTTATTTAGTTTTCTACAGCAAAACATAGTAAGCAAACTGTGATACAGCAACTGTTATCTGCATACATCTAACAGAGAGATGAAGAAAAAACTTAGCCTTTCCAACTGTCTTTCTGTTAAATAATTATTTAGGTTGCCCTCTCATTTTAATAGAAGAAATTGCACTTTACAATCTGTTTTATTTATATCTGAGCATTTCTTGTGACTTCTTGTTTTAAGTACAAATGTGCAAACGATGTCTGTTTTATTGTGAGTGTTTCTGGCTACTATTTTTCTGTTTCTTATTCGACTCGAGACTATAGCTCCTTTTTGTATATTTCCAGTTATAACCTCCTTATGGAACCAGTCATTGCTTGACTTGCCAATTAATAACAGCGAGTATTTGAAAAGGAAAAGATGCAAGTAACAAAATGACACCAAAATTGTTAATCTAGAATGCCCTGTCGTAGAAAAATTAATCTTACTTATACACTCATTTTATAACAGCAAGACCTACGTTTTATTCTTTTGAGGGGACATAGTGTGAAATGGCAAAGTGGGAAACAGGAAATGCATTGTTAATGCCCACTTATAGTTACTATGCTGGATATACTGCAAACTTTTAGCTAGTAATTATAAAGGTATGCAATATTTTCATACACACTCATATTTCCAAGTGACTTTATTGCACAGCATCAGAAGAAGCTTAAAGGATGTTAAAGAAAACTAATATTTGTACTATAGGTTACACACATTAAGAGAGAGAGATTCAGTGTTATTTGTATTGCTAATTTACAGGTAAGCATGTTATTCATATTTCTGTAAATATCTCAATAAACAGGCACTCAGAGGTGGGTGCCTTGCTCTCATGTGAAAGTTTATGTCTGGCTAATAAATGTTCTGACTGAGAATATATGGCTAGGTTGTACAGTTTTCAAGACATATGGAATGCACAGTGGTGCAGAAGTAGTGTTGTCGCCTCCCAGTAAGACGTTCTCTGGTTCAATTTTCAGCTGGAGTGCCTTCTGTGCAGAGTCTGTGTGTCCTCCCTGCAGTCATGTAGGTTTTCCCCAGGTACTCCGGTTTCCTCCCATGTTACAAAGACATGTGGCTGGAGCATTTCTCCCTGGGCATCTGCTGAAAATTGGCTTTGTTCCAACTCAGACTTTTCCTGTAAATAAATATAACACTGTAAAACTTTACAGAAAATGCATGGTGTTTGTGGGCATTATTATATATTATAGTAGAAGACAGTGAATGCGGTGACTGTTTTCATTGTAAGGATGATTTTCTACTGATAATGTTATTTGTATCATTATAATAACATTTATTGTTCGCAAAAGATTTACCTGTTTGTCTTTTATAAAACTGATTTTTTTAGAAAATGCTACAAAATGTACTGATGTGCATAATCTGCTAGAAGTGTGATGTTCCACAGCACAGAGGTGTTACTCTATTATGTGGAAGCTGCTAATTTAGGTGCTA